>NW_022436942.1:85040015-85155772 GCF_009761245.1 Sapajus apella | reverse complement strand
GAAGAAGAAGAAGAAGAAGAAGAAGAAGAGAAGAAGAAGAAGAAGAAACCATATAACCCAAGAAACTTACATTATTTGCTATCCAACTCTACCAACTCTTGGTTTACCAACCCTTTGTTCAGAGTCTGCATTCTTTAGTTTGCAGACAAAAAATAAGGCCTGTCTAATCTTATCCCAGTATTCAATTATTTTTGGCAGTGAAATACTTTACCAAAATAGAAATACACTCTCCTCCAGAGTATATCACCTGTTGTACCCTCTTAAGAATCACTGCCTGAATCCCCAGGTAGGACTCAACATAATAACTCCCCTTGACACCCACTAAACATGTGCTAGACTCCATTTTACATAAATTGCCATTTAACCCGAAAGGTCAACTACTGCTCACATGCCTATTTTACAAGTAAGGAAATTGATGCACAGAGAGGGTGGTGACTTGCCCCAGGTCCCAAAGCTACTCCATGCTGGAGCCGGGGCTTGGCTGCAGAGCCTGGGCTCGAATCACCCAACTGGCTGATGTTTCTCAAGGTCCATTGCTCTTTCCCCTGGATTCATTGCCCCTCTGTTTCCACACTGAGCATAGGGAAAGTAATTGCATTGTGCACGTTGTATAGTACCATAACTTTCTCTGCCTTAAGCTGTCTTGCCAATAGACTATGAAGTTGCTGAGGATAAGCCAGTGTCTCAGTCATCTCTTTTCACTATCTGAAACAAAACCTAAATTATTCAATGCTCAGCAATGCTATGGAATGGATATCCAATGAAACGATAGATAGGTGCATCAATGGACAGCAGGGAACCACTTATCTGGTTGTGACTGCTCACTGTCCCCTGTGCCAAATGAGCTGAGGGTAGACAGCCCATAGTCCCTGACTCACAAAGAGACAGGCTCACTCGCTATAAAGATTACTGGGAGATGATAAGTTTCAGAGAAAGAACTATTGATATCTTCTGCCTGAAATCCCATAGTTTTGGAGACATGCATTTTTGAGGAGAGATTTTCACAGATTCTTCTTCACTGTTTACAAACAACTGAGCAAACTGGAGGGGTTGATGAGTGTGTAGATGTTCCAAGGTCACAATAGGTAACATTTTCATGCCATAATATGTAACATTTGTAGGTCATAGTGTGTAACCCTTGTATGTTATAATATATAACATTTATAGGTCATAGCATATATTTGTAGGTCATAACGTGTGACGTTGGCATGTCATTGTATGTAATATTTGTAGGTCATAGCATGTAACATTTTGTAGGTCATATTATGGAACACTTGTGGGTCATAATAGGTAACATTTGCTAAATAAGTTGGTCCACAGCCTGGTTCTCCCATCTGCTCGCCTCCCTGTAACAATATGCAGGCTGTTTTACTTGTTCATATTTCAACCCAGTAATTAGTTATTAATATTTACAAGAGCCATTGTGAATTCCCCAAGATAAAGTTAATTTCAGTAGCAATCATAAATAATGTATAAAACATAACATGTTCTTTTGTTTTGTTTTTTTTTGAGACAGAATTTCACTCTGTCACCCAGGCTGGAGTGCAGAGTGCAGTGGTGTGACCTCGGCTCACTGCCACCTGCCACCTTCTTCTTCGGGTTCAAGCGATTCTCCTGTCTCTTGGCAATTACTCAGCACGGCTTTTGCTTTTTCCAGATGTTAAAATGTAAATGTTATTCAATAAAACATGCAGAGTGAGATTTTCAGACATCTCCTTCAACTGACATTCCTGAACTCTAAACTATAAAGAAAATTTGTAAAACTTTTCAGACCGTGAATTCAAATGTATAAAACATGTAGCTCTTGTAATTTTCTACAAATGAACTTCGTTTCAAATATAAGGTCCCATTTGTCCTCCATCTCCGATGCTTTGGGATACCTGCACTTCTTTACACTCTGAAGAAAGGGTTGGGCATTAGGACGGAACCTTGAGGAGTTGTCAGCTGTCATGCTTTCATCTGATGTCATGCCAACAGTTCAGACAGAGTCACTGCATAGTCCCTACTTGCTCTCGATCACAGGACTCCTCAAGCCTTCCCTCTCGCCATCTGCCTGCCTTTCTCCAGTGCATAGGGCAAAACAAAATTGGGAGCAACGAGCCCAGCGGATGACAAAGGGTAGTTGGCCTGCATGTTTCTCATTTCTTCTGCAGCAGAAGGACCCGGTTCCCTCCCTTCAGGGAACAGATGTAACAGCAAGATTGCCTAGGCAGCATGTGACACACATGCTTAAACAGAAGGAAGGAATACACATGGAGTCAGAAACAGATAAAGGCCTCCCCCCTAAGGCTACACAGGCTTTGAGGTCTCTTTGTTTCTTGAGAAGGACACAGCCAGGCCCAGGTTCCATTATCATGCAGCCGAGCGGAGGCAAAAGACTGCAGGCACACGACTGCCTTTCCCAACACAGAGGCCTTCCTTGAAAGTCCACTGATCTTTCACAGGTTATTCATATTTGAGAATGAGACGCCGTAAGTCAAAGTTGCATTTCAATGATGACACATGTTGACTGAAGTGTTTCGTATTGGAGTAATAAGCTAGGGGCAGTGATTTTTGTGGTTGGACTGCCATATGTCAACACCCACATGCCCTTTTGCTGGTTACTTTCTACCTAAGGAATCCTGCAGTGTCCATTGGGAGGGGCACAACCCTGGTTTCTAGTGTCCCGAGAACCCAGAATCAGAAAGGGCTAGAAAGTCACCAGTCTGAAAGTAACTTCAACTTAATATTCCCATTTTGTATGAAGTTTACCTATAGCCTCAGTGCTTCTTGACATCCTGAGTTCTCCCTGGTTCTTTTTCTTCAGAGTCAGTCTCCGATTTTAATTTATTATGTGTTGCCCCAATGTGAAGGATTAATTTTCAGGGTGATAGGAGAAGGGATTAAGAGTATAACGACCTTCTTATTTCAATTTTTCAGTCTCGACTCCTCCCCCACTCTACATCATCTATTGGAAATTCCCAGTACAGGTATTGATCGACTTATCACCTATGCAACTTACGACCATTCGACTTTACAACCACAATCGCTAGCCACGACTGCCCCGCATCTGGCAGCGCAAACGTTGCCCAGCTGGGCATACGACAGTGCGGACCAGCTTCCAGCAGCACTACCATCTCTGCATGCACTATTTCAACTGTACATATAGCCTACTCAACTTACGACCAAATCGTGTTACGACCAGTCCGCGGTCCCGACCGTGGTCATAAGTAGAGCACTAGCTGTACCTGTAATTTGAGAGCCTTTCCAGAGCTCTAAGGTGAAATTATTTTTGCTGTCCTCTCAGTAGACACATAGGTCTTAGCTTCTCTAGGTCTAAAAAGTCACTTATATCTCTTTCATGTGTATTTGCAATATATTTTTTCTCAGATTATCTTTGCCTCTTATATCTGATTTTGTCTTCTCTTTGGCTGTCTTGAGTCTTGTCTGGTGTGCTTTTCCCTCTATTTTTTAATAATTGTGGCGGAATTTAAGGAAGAAGAAAAAATAAATGTGTGAGTCATATTTACCTTATTTAACTGGAATTTATCTCTTTATTCTTCCTAATAATATTGTAAAATAATTATTGGATCACTTTTATAGGCAAAGAAATGAAAGCTCAGAGACACAAAGCCACCTGCCCTTGTCACATAGATTATTAGGAAAGAAGGTAAATTAAGAAACAATGTTAAGCCAACGAAGGAATGGAGGTTCAATATGCAGATGAAAGAATATTGGTTCAGTTAAGGTTAAGAAGAAAGCCCAACATGGATGAGAAACGCGTGGCAGAGAGAAGAGAAACCCTCCCAGAAAAAGCAGTTGGTGAAAAGTGAGTTTTGCAGCAGATGTAGATAGGTCAGAGAAGGGTCAGCAGCTTATTAAAAAAATAAACGAATCTACTGCAAATCATGGAAGAATTAGAGGAACACTTCTCACTTGAATCTAGCTCTGATTTAATGGTCTGGCAATATTCTAAATGTTAGTCTGGAGCAGGTCTTGCTAGAAAGTTGAGTGTTTAAATATTGTCTTTAGAAACTGTTTGGTGCTGTACCATAGACCTTGCTGTAAAATTACCCCAGCATCCTCAATGTCTTGCCTGCTTTCACTTTAATCTATGGAGGCAATAACCTTTGACTCAATAATTTAGATGAAAGCATTTTATAGCTTAAAAATACTCTTTAACCTCTTACAAATGGTGACTTTTCCAACTGCATAGATGTCTTAAATGATTGCAAAACGTGGAGTTCTTTGACACAGAACCTTTAAAAGAACTTGAATGCACATTTCTCATCTTTATAAAACTGATGTGTTGACAAGGGCAAGAAGATTTAGAGCTTCTAGGACAATGTGGAAATAAGAAATTGCACTGGGCTTTCTCAAGGTTATATCAAGAGTGAAGAGAAAGGTCATTGTGGTTCTCAATGGAACTTTTATAGAGCTCCTCTAATAAAGACAAGCAAGCATGAAAGCTGAAGCTACAATACTGTCTTTTCAGAAAATTGAACCAGATGCACAATGTCCATGTTCCTCAGCCAATTTTCAAAATCTTTGCTATTGTCTACATAACAGCAAATTGCTTGAACATAAAAAGGCAAGAAAATTCTGTTATTAATCCTATAACTCAGGGGCACAGCGGAAAACATATGGCACACGCAAATGAAGATAATTGAAAGATAGATTAATAAAGGGACCATCTACAAAGATATTGACAGAATGTAAATCAAACCACACGGGATATTGCAGTTCCTTAAGGCCGACTGTGGTGGGAGTTCTTACCACACCCAGACATCAAAGGGAGAGGCAGCCAAGAAGGGTGTGTGGAAAGGCTGATTGCTATTGTAAGGTTCCATCAGTTGTAGTAATCCAGCAGTGAGATGTCTGAAGGACAAATGCATGAATCTCGCTCTCCTACCTCCTCCTGGTTTCCTGCAGGTGATTCCTTTCAAATCTGAAGACAAATAAGAGGTAAGTTTATTATGATGCAGCTCTACCGGGTAGCCAGGGCACATATGTGCCTTTGTAAGGACAAAAAGAAAAGACAAAGTATACCTGTATTATAATAAAGCATAAATATATTAATTGGTACATATGCATTATAATATATTGATGTAAAATACTATTTATAAATAGTAAAATTAGCTATTTATTATCTTTTTTAAATTTTCTTTAAGTGAGCTTTTTTTCTTTAATTTTACTTTAGGTTCTGGGGTACATATGCAGGTCATGCAGGGTTGTTGCATTAGGTGCATACATAACCAGTTTGTGTGCTGCCTCTGTTCCCCCTTTGACTATATCCGGCATTTCTCCCCATTTTATCCCTCCTCGCCCTCCCCACTCCCCACTGTCCCTCCCCTAGCTGCCCCCCCACTGCCTCCAGTGTGTGATGCTCCCCTCCCTGAGTCCACGTGTTCTCATTGTTCAACACCTGCCTATGAGTGAGAACATGTGGTGTTTGGTTTTCCGTTCCTGTGTCAGTTTGCTGAGAATGATGGTTTCCAGATTCATCCAAGTCCCTACAAAGGACACAAACTCATTATTTTTTATGGCTATATAGTATTCCATGGTGTATATGTGCCACATTTTTTTTGTCTAGCCTATCATCGATGGGCATGTGTTGTCATTGTTCAACACCCATTTATGAGTGAGAACATGCAGTGTTTGGTTTTTTCTTTTTGTGTCAGTTTGCTGAGAATGATCGTTTCCAAGCTCATCCATGTCCCTACAAAGAACACGAACTCATCATTTTTTTTATGGCTGAATAGTATTCCATGGTGTATATGTGTCACATTTTCTTTGTCCAGCCTATGACTGATGGGCATTTGGGTTGGTTCCAAGTCTTTGCTATCGTAAACAGTGCCACAATGAACATAGGTGTGCATGTGTCTTTTAATAGTACCATTTATAATCCTTTGGGTATATATCTAGTAATGGATTGCTGGGTCAAATTGAATTTCTATTTCTCGATCCTTGAGGAATTGCCACACTGTCTTCCACAATGGTTGAACAAATTTACAATCCCACCAACAGTGTAAAACCTTTCCTATTTCTCCACATCCTCTCCAACATCTGTTGTCTCTAGATATTTTAATGATGGTCATTGTAACTGGTGTGAGATGGTATCTCAATGTGGTTTTGGTTTGCATTTCTCTAATGACCAGTGATTATAAGCATTTTTTCATAGGTTTGTTGGCCACATAAATGTCTTCTTTTGGAAAGTGTCTGTTAACATCTTTTGCCCATTTTTGATGGGGTTGTGTGTTTTTTTTCCATGTAAATTTGTTTTAGTTCTTTGTTGATTCTGGATATTATCACTTTGTCAGATGGGTAGATTGCAAAATTTTTTTCCCATTCTGTTGGTTGCCAATTCACTCTAATGATTATTTCTTTTCTGTGCAGATGTGTTTAAGTTTAATTGGATCCCATTTGTCTATTTTGGCTTCTATTGCCATTGCTTTTGGTGTTTTAGTCATGAAGTCCTTGTCTATGCCTCTGTCCTGAATGGTATTGACTAAGTTTTCTTCCAGGGTTTTTATGGTGTTAGGTCTTAGGTTTAAATCTTTAGTCCATCTGGAGTTAATTTTTGTATAAGGTGTAAGGAAGGGATCCAGTTTCAGCTTTCTGCACATGGTTAGCCAGTTTTCCCATCATTTATTAAATAGGGAATCCTTTCCCCATTGCTTGTTTTTGTCAGATTTGTCAAAGATCAGATGGTTGTAGACGTGTGGTGTTACTTCCAAGGCCTCTGTTCTGTTCCATTAGTCTATGTCTCTGTTTTGGTACCAGTACCATGCTGTTTTGATTAACGTAGCCTTGTAGTATAGTTTGAAGTCAGGTAGTGTGATTCGTCCAGCTTTGTTCTTTTTGCTTAGGATTGTCTTGGCTATGTGGGCTCTTTTTTGGTTCCATACGAAGTTTAAGGTGGTTTTCGCCACTGATTCCACAGAAATACAAACTACCATCAGAGATTACTACAAACAACTCTGTGCACATAAAGGAGTACATCTCAAAGAAATGCATAAATTCCTGGACACTTACACCCTCCCAAGACTAAACCAGGAAGAAGTTAAATCCCTGAATAGATCAATAACAAGGTCTAAAGTTGAGGCAGCAATTACTAGCCTACCAACCAAAAAAATTCCAGGTCCAGATGGGTTCACAGTCGAATTCTATCAGACGTACAAACAGGAGATTGTACCACTGCTTCTGAAACTGTTCCAAATAATACAAAAAGAGGGAATCCTCCCTAGCTCATTTTATGAGACCAACATCACCCTGATACCAAAACTTGGCAGAGACACAACTAAAAAAGAAAATTTCACGCCAATATCCATGATGAATATTGATGCAGAAATATTCAATAAAATACTGGCAAACCAAATGCAATAGAACATCAAAAAGCTTATCCATCACAATCAAGTCAGCTTCCTCCCAGGTATGCAAGGCTGGTCAACATACATAAATCTATAAACATAATCCATCACATAAACAGAACCAAAGACAAAAACCACGTGATTATCTCAATAGATGCAGAGAAGGCCTTTGACAAAATTCAACAGCCCTTTACACTAAAACTCTCAATAAACTAGGCATCTATGGAACATATCTCAAAACAATAAAAGTTATTTGAGGCAAACCCACAGCCAATATCATGCTGAATGGGCAAAAATTGGAAGCATTCCCTTTGAAAACTGGCACTAGACAAGAGTGCCCTCTCTCACCATTCCTATTCAACACAGTATTAGAAGTTCTAACCAGAGCAATCAGGCAAGAAACAGAAACAAAGGATATTCAATTGGGAAAAGAGAAAGTCAAATTGTCTTTATTTGCAGACAATAAAGACAATTGTCTTTAGATTGTATATTTAGAAAACCCCATAGTCTCAGCCCAAAATCTCCTTAAGCTGATAAGCAACTTCAACAAAGCCTCAGGATACGAAATCAATGTGCAAAAATCACAACATTCCTATACACCGGAACAGACAAGGAGTCAAATCATGAGAGAACTCCCATTCACAACTGCTACAAAGAGAATAAAATACCTAGGAATACAACAAACAAAGGACATGAAGGACCTCTTCAAGGAGAACTACAAACCACTGCTCAAGGAAATAAGGGAGGACACAAACAGATGGAAAAACATTCCATGTTCATGGTTAGGAAGAATCAATATCATGAAATGGCCATACTGCCCAAAGTAATTTATAGATTCAATGCTATTCCCATCAAGCTATATTGACCTTCTTCACAAAACTGGTAAATAGAACAGTTTTTTCTAAGAAGGATAAAACTATCATATCAACTTGCATTTGATTTTAAAACCATTCCTCCCCATCTGCTGATGGAAACACTTTCACATTTCTTACAAAGTTAACATTTTCTTAACTGGAAGCTTTTATAATTAAATAATTTTAATTGTCAGCAATGTAAATTTATTATTTACAATAACTCTTTTTAGAATTGCATCAATGTACTTTGATATTCTCAACTGATAATCTAGTGCCTTCTAATGACTTATCTGGCACATAAATAGTAATAACAGTAGACTGAGTTCCACGTCCAGTTTGCCCCAGTGACATGTCCACTCAGTTTTACATATTTGACTCATCCTGTCTATTATTAAATGACAGCTTAAATCAAGACAATGGAAGCCACAGGCCAAAGGACAAACAAGACCCCCTAAACCACCTTGTTAGCAATCCCTTATGAATACTCCCTAATCTGTTTTCCCATCATCAAAAGGAATGGGGAGAGGTAAGTTTTGTTACAGTGGGGTTGGGATGGTGGAATCAGTTATCTGATACTGAGGATCAGGGGATGGAAGTCCTGGTGTATCCTGTAGGTATCAGGAAATTTTAATAAAACAAAAACAGAGGTGGTTTCTTGTGTGCCCACAAACTGTGGCCCTTTTGATATGGGAGTGGGGTAGGGAAGTACTGGGTAGGGAATGGGCCCTGGCGAGGGCTCTGCCCTTGGTCCTGTACCAATGAACCTTAATGAAGACAAGCATTTCTGTTTTCATGCCCAAAATGTTGCATTTTGGCCCACCACACCCCCATCCTATGCCCATAAAAACCCAGGACTGTAGTGGGCACACACAAGCTACTGGACATCAGGAGGAACATACAAACACACCAGCAGACAGCAGTAGACTTCTGCAGACACTGGCAGACAATAGCAATGGCAGAAACATGCAGATGCTGAGGGGAATTTGGCTGAGGGTGGTTAGAGGAGGGTCCAGCCACTGGGCGGCACAACTCCAGGGGAACCTTCCCACTCCATCCCCCTTGTGATCCCCCATCTATCTCACTGAGAGCTACTTCCAACACTCAGTAAAACCTTGCACTCATTCTCCAAGCCTACGTGTGATCTGATTTTTCTAGTTTACCAGGGCAAGAACTTGGAATACAGAAAGCCTTCTGTCCTCACAATAAGGCAGAGTGTCTAACTGAGCTGATTAACACAAGCCTTCTGCAGACAGGAAAGCTGAAAGAGCGCACTGTAACACACACCCACTGAGGCTTCTGGAGCTGTAAACATTCAGCCCTAGATGCTGCCACGGGGTCGGATCCCAGAAACACAGCCCACGACCTGCCCATCGGCTTGCTCCCCCTAGGGCTTTGGGCAGCGGGGCACCGAAGAAGTGAGTCACACCCCTGTCACGTGTCCTGCAAGGGGGATAAGGAAACTTTTCCCTTTTCACTTTGGCATGAAGCAGCTTAGCAACCTGTGTAAGGGATGTTAAATTGAAACATACTCTTATTCCCTGGTGATTTGGGCCAGGAAGTCAAGATGGCAACCCTATTTTCAAAGATTGTTGGTTCAGAAATGCATTCAAGTTGTGTTCCCTCTCTATATCTGTAACTCTTGAATTATATTCTGTACTCTGAACAAAGACAACCTCTGCCTCTCATTTGTTATCTTCTAGAATGCAAATGAGTCTTTTCTCCTTCATCACAATTAATTTCGCTTGAGGCATTTATATTTTAATTGAAGTGGCACTTTTCATAAATATTCATCAATCGCAAATAAATTTTCAGGGTCAGCAGGCCATGTGCCAGGAAGGAAGAACATGGATGTTTTCCTTCCCCTGGAGCAAATCCACACTCATGAATGCATAAGCAGGCCTCCCTGCTTATTTAAATTCAATAAGAATTTACTGAGGGCCAATAGGTGTGAAGTGTGTGAGTGGCGCCTGTTTTCTCTGAGAATACAGAAGTGAGCATAGCATCATTCCACGTGCACATCTTTTTATATATCTACCCCTCTATATGTGGCCCATCTTATAATCATTTATTTTAAGAGAAAATATAATCACAAATGTATACAGTTATTAATAAAGTGTCAGAGAGAGGAAAAGGAGAAGGTTCAGGGACTTAAAGGGGCTTTAGAAATATGCAAGATACAATGCAAACTGTGTTCTCTGGATGGCAGAATTTTGGTTATCCTTTCTTTTAATTCACCTGTCGTGTCAGTCAGGATATGCTAGGTTATGCTGTAGAAATCTTAAGGTATCAATGGCTGCTGTCAAAATGCTGAATTCTTTCTCATATTGCATGTCCATTCATTGTAAGCGGGCTGTGGTTTGCTCTACATCTTCTCACTGGGACACAGCTGATGAAGTGGCATCTGTCTAGAACCTTGTTGGTCATCCTAGCAGTGGGAAAGAGAACATGGAAAACACATGCTGGCCCCTAAAACTTCTTTATGCAAGTGGCTCATGATATTTAGGCTCATGTTACATTGCTCGACGCTAGTCATAAGTTCAGTCATTGGTGAGTTCAGAAGGGCAAGGGTTTGTGATCTTTTTACTGGTAGTGGCAACACAAGGAGGAGTATAAAGTATACATGAAAGCTGTATAATTACTGACAGATGGATTATTCACTTTTCTAATGAAATTTGGTTATTCTTGTGCATTATAAGAAAATTCCATGAAACTCAACATCATAAATAGAACACAAACAAGGCTTATAGCTCCTTTGAGCAGAGGTTACACTCCATTTCACTCTTCGATTCCAGTGCTCAGCAGAAGGCTTTGCACGAAATAGAGAAACAAAGCTTTGTTAAAAGAAAGAAAATATTGATACTAATGAAATTGTTAATGACAAACTCAGATTTATACTAATGGAAGAGATTCTGCACATATAAACTTCAAATGAAACACTTCTTTCTTCTGGGATGAAGGATCCAAGTTGCTAGCTTTCTTTTCTTTTTTCTTTTCTTTTCTTTTCTTTTCTTTTTTTCTTTCTCTTTTCTCTCCTCTCCTCTCCTCTCCTCTTCTCTTGTTTTCATTTTTTTTTTTTCTACATGGAGTTGCATTCTTGTTGCCCAGGCGGGAGTGCAGTGGCAAAATCTTGGCTCACTGCAATCTCCACTTCTCGGGTTCAAGTGACTCCCCTGCCTCAGCCTCCTGAGTAGCTGGAATTACAGGCATGCACTACCATGCCAGGCTAATTTTTGTAATTTTTTTTTTTTTTTTTTTAGCAGAGATGGGTTTTCATCATGTTGGCCAGGCTGGTCTCAAACTCCTGACCAGGTGAGCTGCCCGCCTTGGCCTCCCAAAGTTCTGGAATTACAGGCATGAGCCAACACACCTGGCAATAGCTTTCTTTTCTACAAGAACAATTATGGACAAGGCAGAGATTTCTTTTTCCTCCATGACTCTCGTATAGAATCAACGGCCAGTCTGTCCACCTGTGGGATCTCTGTAGACAATCAAATAGAGAGAAATCAAAATAAAACCAGATGGTTTCTATGGCCCACCCACTCGAGTCCCTTGGCATTGGACACTGGGGAGCATTGGGCCTCACCTAGTCTCATTTCTGGACTCACTGAAAAGTCCATATTGAAACCATCTCCAGCTTCTTACTTCCTCTTAAAAAGGATTCCTCAGTCACTCAAATGGGATAATCAGGCAGAAGGCACTTGCAACAACTGATTAGAATGAACTCGGTATTTAGTGAGAGTTAGCTATTCCATTGTTTATAATCCAGGGAAACTGAGTTTCTTATTTATTCTGAAATGAAACCAAAAGGAAAAACATAAAAAATAAGACCCTTGAATTTCATTTGTGGCATTAGCTTAAAAGCTTCAATGAAGTGTAAAATCGGAGTGAGATTTTGCAGTCTGGGTTCAGATTTTCTCTGGATGAATGCAAATACAAATCAATATTGTTTACTGATAAATTCTAGCCACTTAATTTGTTCCAGTGCATGATAAACATCCCTGGGTTTAGGGTTTTCTGTGCTATCAACTGAACTAAAAGGAAAAATAGTAGTTATTTAAATGTTAGGGAGGTTTAACAATGAAGAACTTAGTTGTAGCCAATGAAGTAATGTCTGAAATGTTGAACACTTATTTAGAAAAAAATTTAAGAATTATGGATATATGTATTATTATGACAAAGAATGATGCTTCCATATAGTTGGCTTTAATAAACAGACAGGTATCTTTAAGACTGGGGTATTACATGTTGTAAGAGGTTGCAGTACATTATTCTACCTGTCTTTAACATACTACCTATAATATTTGAAGTGAAGGGTTTTATTTCCTCCCCAACAAAATGAAGGTCCACTTTTGCCAAATTAATACAGAAGACATGTATGTTGTTAATAATTAAAGAGAGAATTAAATATATTGTAATTTTTCAAGTATATTTCCTGTTGACTAAAGAATAAATAGAATATTATTTATACAGAGAGGAAAAAGAGGAGGGACTGAGCTATGAAGAATTAAAAATAACAGAAAAATAGTGAAAAACTATACAAAATGCAGCAAAATGACTTCAAGTCATCAAGTCTTCAGTATGGCCAATGAAAACCATGATGTGGTTTGTATCAGTTAGCTATTGCCATAAGAATGCTGTATAACAAACAACCCCTGCATTCAATAAAGTGTGAACAATGATCATTTATTATTCATCATAATTAAATATTACTGTTTAATTTGTTATTATGTATAGTCCCAAGACTATGAGTTAACTGGGAAGTTTTTCTTACTGGGCTTAGCTAAGTGATTCTCACTTTTATGTATTTTGTGCTTTTTCTTTTTTTTTTCTAATTTTGTCTGGGTCTTTCTCACCTGCCTGGCTGGCTGTGGGCTAATTTAGGATGAATTTAGTTGAGAAGATGGGCTGTTCTCCATGTGGTCTCTCATTCTAAGCAGGCCAACCAAGGCATATTCTTATGCTAGAGGCAGATGTTCAAGAAGGAAAACAGAAGCACACAAAGCCTTTGGAAGCTGGACTCATAAATGGCATGTTGCCATGACGGCCATCACTACTAGTCATAAAGCCACACTTGATTCAAGATCAAAAGCGTTGGAAAATATTCTTGTGTTGTGTGCTACCTGAAGGGAGGAGTGTGACTTCCACTTTCCTGTCCATTCGGCTGCCTTGTAGCTTTCAGCAAATAGAGAGGGAGGAGCATCTTCAAACACTGAGGTGCAGGTGCTACTAACTGGAACATGGCAGAAGCAACGTTAAGTGATGAATAGTTGTGGCACCAGCCGTGTCTGCTACATCTACCTTTCTCTCTGCCTGAAGCTTCTCTTTACTTCCTTTGCTGGATCTACTTTCAATGAACTTCAGGCTTCAGCTTAGATGTAAATTTCTAAAGACGCCTTCTCTAACTTCAGACATCTTGACTTACATCCCTGATACAGTGTCTTAGGATTGCTGGTTCCTCTTATGATAATATTCACCACGCTGTTGTTGAATTGTATTCCCACCCAGATGTAAGGTGTGTGAACACTGGGGTTCTGCCTATATTTTTAGCTACTGAGTTCCACAGTGCCTAACACATGGCACATATTCAACAAATGGTATGTATTCTGAACAGAATTTAGCCATGCCTTTGAACACAAATTTAAGCCTGATTTTATGACAAGCCTTAATTAAATTTCCCATGAGACCTTGAATAAAGAGTCCATTTCTTCTCAGAGTGACAAGGCATTTGACACACATGAATTTTGTAAAGAGTATCTGCTTCTTGTCAGGTACAAAAATAACCTTTCAGGACATTAAAATGGAGAGTGTGGAGCAGCAAGGAAATGAAGCCATAATAAGATAGAGTTTTTCAGCTGAGTAATTGGATTTCTAAACACATGCATATTTTATGTCTCCTTGTATTAAATCATTCATGGAAAATATGTTTCTGTTAAGTAAAATAGTATATGACAACAATCAGTAGACACGTAATGATTTTCTCTTTCACACTTGGTTAGGTAAAAAGTTTGCCATAATGTGCTGCCAAGGATAAGTGATTACTATTATTAGGATCAAGATCACGTGAGAACTTGGTGCATGATGCTGTTTTGGAATAATCCTGACACAAACTCCAGGGTTGAGATAAATCATGCAGTCTCAGACCCTGAACCTAAACAAGCTGATTACAGGTACTCCTAGCCATTGCCCCACCCCTAATTTAGTTAAAAGTCCTGCTGAGAAATTTAGGAAGCTCTTGAGCAAGTCATTGCTCTCCTTCAGCTAGGTGGCCCAGCTCGCTTTCTGATTTTACCTTCTGTATTATCCACACACACAGAAGGAACACAAAAGCACACCCGCTATGTGCTTAAAAGTATTGTTCAGCTGCAGAATCAAACCTATTCCTGACTCAGACAGTTGACCTTTGTGCAGGGTCGGTTCTTAAGCCTAGCCAATTTTCACCACTTTGGGATGAAGATTAAAATGAAAGTCGACATTCTCATTTGAAAGAGTCATCAGAAATCTGGATACCAAATCTATCAACTTTTAAATTACGATGACATGACGTGAGGAGTTCTTATTCCTAGTGGTCCTCCTGAATTCCAACTGTCATTCAAACTCCTATTCCAGTAAGTGTTGGCCAGTTTTATGTGTCTAATTGGCTAAGCTATTGTCTTAGTTTGGCTGCTATACAAATTACCATAGACTCTGTGGTTTATAAACAATGGAAGTTTATTTTATACAGTTCTGGAGGCTGGAAGTCCAAGATCAGGGTGCCAGCATAGCCAGGTTCTCATAAGGGCCCTCTTCTAAGTTGTTCTGCTGACTTCTGCTGGAATTTTAACATGGCGAAGAGAGCTAGCTAGCTCTCAGCAAGCGATCTAATCTCAAGAATGAAGGCTCCACCCTTGTAACCTAATTATCTCCCAAAACCACCACCTCCAACAACCATCACATTGGGATTAGGATTTCAACATACAAATTTGGGAGTAAAAACATTTAGTCCACGTATGGTCCCCTGTCATTCAAATGTTTACCTTGCTTTTTGTTGCTAAGGTATGTTGTACATGTGATGAACAACTAGTGGCTTTAAAGTACAGATTACCCTGGAGAATCTGAATGGGCTCAATCAGTTGAAAGGTCTTGAGATCAAAACTCAAGTTTCCCTGAGGAAGGAGTTCTGCCTGTAAACAGCCCCTGCCCAAGAGTTTCCAGCCTGCCCTTCCTAATAGTCTCTCTATAGATTTTGATTTTCCTAGTCACCATAATTGTATGTTAGCTCCTTGCACTATATAAATCTACCTACCTATCATCTATGAATCATCTATCTCATGAATCCTATTTCTTTCTCTGACTGACATAAAATTGTTACCAGAAATGGGTCCTGACCCTAACCCCAAGGGAGGGTTCTTGGATCTCATGCAAGAAAAAATTCAAGGAAGTCCATAAAGTGGAAGGAAGTTAAGAAAGAAATAAACGAATGGCTACTCCATAGACAGAGCAGTGGCATGAGCCGCTGGTTGCCTATTTTTATGGTTATTTCTTGATAATACGATAAACAAGGGGTGGGTTATTCATGAGTTTTCTGGGAAAGGGGTGAGCAATTCCTGGAGCTGAGTCTTCCTCCTTTTTTTGACCATAGAGGGTAACTTCTTGACATTGTCATGGCATTTGTGAACTATCATGGCACTGGTGGGAATGTAGCAGTGAGGACCACCAGAAGCCACTGGGGTCGCCATCTTGGCTTTGGTGGGATTTGGCCGGCTTCTTTACTGCAACCTGTTTTATCAGCAAGGTTTTTATGACCTGTATCTTGTGCCAACCTCCTGTTTCATCCTGTGACTTAAAATGCCTAACATCCTGGGAATGCAGCCCAATAGGTCACAGCCTTATTTTACCAAGCCCTTATTCATGATGGAGTTTCTCTTGGTCAAATGCCTCTGAAAAAATCATCTGTGCAAAATTATGACAGTAAGAGAAATCTGACATTGCTAACTTCATCTTGCTTTTAGCCTCACATGTTAGCTGTCTTTGTTCACTTCTGGGCATGGACCAAGCCAATTTTTGGAAGAAATGTATTTTACAGTTTAAATGATAATAGCCCTTTTGGAAAACTAAACTGTTCCTGTAAAACTAATGGAAGGCCACCAAGTTAGGAGGGTGAGAGGGGCTTGTATTCTAAATAATTACTAGCCGTTACTCCTGGGGTCATAAGACTTGCAACTTTCCCGGTTACTGCTGCAGATAACGTCACTACTGTAGAAGCTAAGATGGGCCTTTTGAAATGTCTTTTCAGGTTTTTGCATTTCTGACAACTGGATGGCCTGGACCTATAACTCAACCAGTCCTGTGGCCCTTCACCCAGAAGCAGACTCAGTACATGAGGACCATTTTCCACACTCCTGTGATTGCATCCCCAACCTATCGGCATGCCCCCTACCCTAGCCTCTGAGCCTTTGGGGAGAATTATTTTGAGGGAGGAGAAAAGGAGAAATCAGCTAGGTAGTCAGCTAAGGCTAGCCCTTGGAGAAGCAGCCTGTTTGAAAAATCACAGCTACAGGCAAAAATAGAGCAGCTTGGGAAAAACTCAGGCTGCATCTACACAGATAAGTGAGCAGAGTCTAGCATAGAAACCTTTTGTTCCTTGTGGGAATAACGAGCTCCCAGGAAAATGTTTCCTCCCCATCTCAGGCATATACATGATGGTCTCCATGGGTACTTGCACAGGTAAAAGAGGGCTTACCTAAAACAAACCCACAGTGATACAAACGAGAGAGGCTGTGCTTTGTGCCTGCCTAGAGACACACCCACAACAACATAGATAAGGGGGAGCTATGTAGACAGCTTTACAGATAAGTTACTCAAACAGCTACAGAGAGGAGAGGAGTTTCTTATAAAAGCTTTTGAATTCAACTGTAAAAACAGCAACCTACTTGGTCTCCCCTCTATGCTGTAGAGAACTTTCTTTCTTCACTTATTAAACTTTTGCTCCAACCTCACTTTTTGTGTCCACGCTCCTTAGTTCTCTTGGTCATGAGATAACACCTTAGACAATGAGACCAGTGAGCCTTGACTAATTTCATTTAGATTAATCACTTTGTCTCCCACGTGCCACAGCCAGCCTCATGTCAAACTCTTTCTTTACTGAAATGCTGTGGTCTCAGTGAGTTGATTTGTTTGTGCAGCTGGCAAGAAGAACCCATTCAGTGGTTACATTTATGGAAACTTCTTTGGCCCAATCTACTGTAAAATGGCCCAGGAAAGATGACTGTGCAAAGGTTTTTAATGTACTTGTCACTGTAGATATTTATTTAACTATTGATATAGATGTGGGCATACACATAGATCTGTCTTCTCTATGACTATCATCTATCTATCTGTCTATCTATCTATCTATCTATCTACCTATCTGTCTATCTATCATCTTTGTCCTCATTATGCTGGTATCCTAAGCACAAGTGTAGGCTGCCTATTGGAGGATCGATTGTCTTTCCCACACACCCACACAGGCATTCTTCTGTGGAAGCAACCTTGACTGTTGTTTTGCACAGTCATTACGCAGCATGCTTTATCCCTTTTACAGATTTAGCATTTTGATTTTTATCATGAAAATATTCATTAGCATTTTAAAGTTTTTCTTTTCATTATTCCATACCAACTTCCCAATAAGCTTCTGCTTGTACTTGCAGTTTTGTTATTTTAAAAAATGCATCTCTTACATTCTATTATGTTTTTAATATAGAGACAGGCCTTGCTCCGTTGCCCAGGCTGGAGTGCATGGCTTGATCATAGCTCACCGCAGTCTGGAATTCCTGGGCTACTGTGATCCTCCCACCTCAGTTTCCTGAGTAGCTGGGACCACAGATGTGTGTTATGCCTTACTAATTTTTAAAAATTTTTTTAAATTTCAATTTTTTTGTAAATGTCAGGTCACTGTGTTGCCTAGGCTGGTCTTGAACTCCTGGCCTCAAACAGTCCTTCTGACTTGGCCTCACAAAATGCTGGAATTACAGGCATGAACACTGCATCAAGGCATCTTTTATTTATATTTTACAAATGCATCATTTTGAATGTCATGTTCTACAACTGGAAGTCTAAGTTTGCCCATTAATTTTTAAAACATGGCAATGATAATTTCACGATGTATTAAAAAATCAAACTCCCAGCATTGAGTTTGTTTCCACTAGCACAAGCTGGTTTTAGATTACACTGGAGGCCATTGTGAAAGCTGGTTTTAGATTACACTGGAGGCCATTGTGAGCAAGAGCTGTGACTTCAGTGTTTACATCTTTGGAGATGATGGCTGCTTGCCCTTTTCCTATTGCCCTCTCTTCCCCCATCACCTCCTGCCCTTTCTCCCTTTGCACCCTCTTTGGGCTCTGCTTGTTCCCCACAATCCACAGGCTCAGAAGATGAACAGACCTCAGATGCCCCCGAAGTATGTCCAGCCTGCAGCACACAAGCAAAAGCGTGTGCAGTGTTGATGCAGGACTTGGCTGTGAGGCCTATCTGAGCAGACCAAAGTCAGCCTTGAAATTCCTGGATTTCCAGGGATTGGAGAAGGAGTCTGAAATAGTCATCCAGAGAGATCTGTTATTCTCTTGGGAGACTCTGATGAAAACAAAAGAGGTTGCCTACACAGACTTAAAAAAGCGGACCTGCGAAGATTCAGAAAAGGGGCCCCCATCTGTGTCAACTAAAAAATTCTCCAGACATTGTTAAATGTTCCCTTCAGAATGCGGTCAACCCCAGTAGAGAATCACTTCTCAACGTTTGGGAAATATATGTCCATTCCAGGCATAGGACTCGGTGCTTACGAGACTTTCTGTAAAGTCAGTCCTTTCCCTCCCTCTTTCCCAGGGCCCCACCGTGCCGTTCCTCTCCCTGGAGTATTGATCTTTGCTCTTTCTCAAGCCTCAGGTGACCCAACTGCACCTGTGAACACCAGCTGTGGGCACCAGCTGTGTGGCCTTGTCTCCTGGGCTCTGTAGTGCAAATGGTGCTCCCTCTGCCAGCTTCACATGGTGCCAGCCTGAGGACTCCTCCTTCTACCTGAAATTGCTGTGAGTGTTTCACCTGGGATGTTAACTAAGCTGGGCGGAGGGAGACCAATGTGAACTTCGTTTAACTTTCCTGGTGGCTTGTTGGTAAAAGTTCAGTTCTCAAGCAAGAATTACTTCTAAGGTCAGATAGAGTTTATTTCACAAACTTCTAGAAATTGCCAAAACAATTTTATATCCCTTTCGAGTTGGACTGGGGGCCAACAGAACTAAAATAGGAAAAATCCATGGATGTCAGGCTTAAAATAATCCTCCATGTGCCATTAAAACCCATCTTGCCGCAAACGCAGACTGCTTTTAAGGGTACCTCAATGTTTAAAAGCAACTTAAGCCGGGTGCGGTGGCTCATGCCTGTAATCCCAGTACTTTAGGAGGCTGAGGCGGGCAGATTATCTGAGGTTGGGAGTCCGAGACCAGCCTGACCAACATGGAGAAATCTTGTCTCTACTAAAAACACAAAATTAGCCAGGCGTGGTGGCACATGCCTGTAATCCCAGCTACTTGGCAGGCTGAGGCAGGAGAATCACTTGAACCCGGGAGGCAGAGGTTACGGTGAGCCGGCCATTGCACTCCAGCCTAGGTAACAAGAGCAAAATTCCATCTCGAAAAAAAAAAAAAAAAGGAAACTTAAAATAAGGTTTTTAAGAATGAAACAAAAGGGAAACTGAGATGCTGCCCATCAATAGCACACACTTAACGTCTGCCTGTGGCTGTGCTATGTTAACACACTTGTTTCCCAGGACCACTCACGGTAATAACTTTGGGTTCAGCCTCTGCCAACATATCAAAGTGTATCCCACATTTGAATCACCAGAAAAGAGATAGGAAGAGGCACCACCCCCACCCCCACATACATACTCAAATTGTTGAGATGCTGGAAGAATAACCTATTGGCTCAACTGAAATTAGGGTTGATTAGCAAACAGAGGGGTATGAGGATTTCCAAATAAAAACAGTTTTAAAAACAGTCATTTAAAAGCATCTGCAAAGAGATACATTAACATGTGTCCTTGACTCTAAAATTGCACCAAAACTCAGAGATTTCAGTGTCCAGAATTGGAACTTATAATTACAAGTTAATGTATCATCATCTTAGCTGAGTGTAGAGGTTTTAAGGACAAGTGTGAGAGCTGTTAGACATGGGTTTATCTGCTTGTACATCACAGTGATGCTTGAGTCTGAAGATCTTACAGACAGCAGCCACATTTATTTTTCACTGCCGCTAGGGAAACGCATGACAGGGGAGGTTATATGATGGGTAAACTTACCACCAAAAAGTCACTGTGACTAGCTGGCTTGTTGGTCTGTATTCTAAGCACTACAAACTGAAAGATCTGAAAAATCAAATTGCACACCTCACATTGTTAAAAAGCGAAACGAGGTTTGAACACAGACTTTGTAGATCTTTGTTTGAAGTATCTGCGGTTTCTGTTGAATCTGAAGCCATCGTGTTCCTTATCCAGTCTTAGTAGCTAGGAGAGCTGAGAATAAGGATATTCTGATTGTCAAAAACGCCTTATCTTTCCGTGTTCTTGTGCACTGTCATAGTTAACAGAATGAATTACTATGAACAGCAGTGTCAAGGTAGAAATGATATTTCCTTTAACCTAAAGGAAAATGTGATGAGCGCAATTCAGAATAAAAGTGGCATGAGTAGACCTTTATGTTTTGATATAGAAGAATATGTAAGACTTACTGGGTTTTTTTGTTTTTTTGAGATGGAGTCTCACTCTCAGCCTCTCTAGTAGCTGGGATTACAGGTGCCCACCATCATGCCCCACTAATTTTTATGTATTTTTTTGTAGAGATGGGGTTTCACCATGTTGACCAGGCTGGTCTTGAACTCCCGATTTCAAGTAATCTGTCCCCACCTCAGCCTCCTAAAGTGCTGCGATTGCAGGAGTGAGCCACCACGCCTGGTCAAGATTTACTGTTACAGAATTAAAGAGTTAGAAACATAGGTGAGATGTATATGTAAATACAGGTGTTTATCTACACGATGCTGCTAAAATGATACACACGTTCCCATGCACACGAACACACACAGAACTCATAACCGAACAGCGGGTTAGTTACTCACCTCATGAAGAGTCCAATTAACGAAAGCAAGATGTGGTTTAAAGAAAGTCACTTATTCTGAGCCAGCTTAGGGGAAGAGACACAGATGTCCTCTCTTTAAGTGTGCTGCTTGCTTTTGGGGCAGTAAGTGGGCAATTTAAAAAGGTTTTGCAGAGGAGGAAGCAAGCAGACTCGGGGGTCTGGATGTCAGCTCCAGTGTAGTGCCTTAAGTTAACATGGTTGCTAACTTATGTGTTAATTTAATAAATTCGTCTAATTTTTAAAGAGTTAGATGAACTCGCCCTGCAGGCAGGCAATGTCTAGTGAAGGTGGTGGAGGTGGGCGTGAAAGGCTGTATTTCGCTAGTGCGATGGCTCACAGCTGTATTCCCAGCACTTCTGGAGCCTGAGGCAAGCAGATTGCTTGGGCCCAGGAGTTGGAGATAAGCCTGCGGAACATAGCAAGACCCCAGCTCTACAAAAAACACACAAATTAGCTGGACCTGGAAGTGCAGGCCTGTGGTCCCAGCTACTCAGGAACCTGAAGCAGAAGGGATCCCTTGAACCCAGGAGGTCAAGGCTGCAGTGAGTTGAGATCCTCACACTCAACTGAGACCATCTCAAAAAAAAAAAAAAAAGTTATATTTGCATTTCTAAAGGGGTAAGTAGGAAATGGGGAACTGGAACAACAAGAAAAGAAGAAAGATAAAACATATTTAAATAATCTGTTAGAAAAAATGGGGCATACTCAGTTACAAATGTAATTGAGAGAAAAGGAAGAAGGAAACTGGGAGGTTGAGAGACAGAGACGGAAGGAAAGTTACTTTCTCACGGCGTACCTCTTTATTCTGTCAGAAATATTTGTACTATTCATTGAGAAGGAATTCGCTGGAAAAGTACAGGTGGAGATTGCCATTGATTTCTTTCAGTGTATCATCTTCAATTTTTGTGATTCCAGACGTTGCGTCATTACTGGGAGGCAGGCATCGTGCTAAGTGCTTTAAATATGCCACTTCCTCCTGACAACCACCCACCAGGAAGGTAACGTTAAAGAGCCTAATGTTACAGATTAAAATAACGAGCCACAGAGCGTTCAAAGCACACACCTGATTAACTGTGCCTCAGATCCAGTTGTGTTTGTGTGCAAAGTCTAGAGCTAAATCATGACACCGTTTCCTCTGTAGTTCAGAAAGAGTAGGAAGGAACTCAAGCATCAGACTGATCACTTATGTCTTATTTGATCAACCTTCTTATGAGCTAAAAGTTATACCAAGGAAAATTGGCTGTTAGTATAAGATAACTTGGAATAAGAAAGTGTTAATTAGAACTTATGGATCTTAGAATCACTTTGGTTTGTAGTATTCTTAATTTTAATAATATAAACAGACATTCTAATTCCATTCCCAAATTGTTGAAATTGCTTTTTAAATGTTGTTATGCTTTGGCAGCAACTGCACTGCAGAGCGCTGTATTACTTGATCTCTAGGCTTGTTATTGAATTCCTGCTGGCCATTTAGTTGCAAATTTCACTAATAATGTCCATATTGGAAATGTGACATGCTCCTCGAGTATGTCATTTGATGAAGCTAAACTGTATCAATTTAATAATAGATAAGCATTTGATGGGCTCCTACTGTCTGCCAGCTGCTAAAAATACTGTTTTTGTTTTTTTTTTTTTTTTTAAAGAAGAAAGAAATCATGCCGTGGAGCTTTGAGTTTCTGAGGATCTTTGAGTCAATCTGATCAGAACTCATATAAAATTTTTTTTGAGACGGAGTCTCACTCTTGCTCAGGCTGGAGTGCAGTGGTATAATCTCGGCTCACTGAAACCTCTGTCTCCCAAGTTCAAGCGATTCTCCTGCCTCAGCCTCCTGAGTAGCTGGCATTACAGGCAGACACCACCACACCTGGCTATTTTTTTTTTTTTTTTTGTATTTTTAGTAGAGACGGGTTTTACCATGTTGGTCAGGCTGGTCTCAAACTCCTGACCTCGTGGTCCGCCTGCCTCAGCCTCCCAAAGTGCTGGGATTACAGGTGTAAAATTCTTCTTAAGTCACTTGGTTTAAAGACAATAGTAAGTGGAATTTTTGCAGGAAAGTACCTGGAAGAAATAATTTTTGAAGTGGTGGGAAATATCCCCCGCAAAGCCTAATATTCATAAGTAGGAGTGTTATAAGCCTCCTAAATAAAATAAAATTAATTTAAAATTCTGTTTTTAGGTAAATATAAAGGGTTTGACTCATCTACCTTTATAATGAGGAACAATGAACATAAAACTTTTCAAAAACAGAATGATTAATAGCTTAATATTTTATTTTCCATGTTATGATTGATTAATAAAGAAAAAGAAGATAGAAGAGACAACATGAAATATAAGAGAGTGGAACTATTTTTGCAGAATTAGCATGGGTCAGAGAAGCTGAGAATCCAATCTGAACTTCCTCATGAGACATCTTGGTAGAATGGTTCTAGTTACACGGCAGGAATATTGAGCTACTGGTCCCTGTGCTCTGTTCTTAAAACATGTGTCATATAGAACCAAGAAGGAGGAATATAAAGAAAGATGAGCCTGGAGAGAGAAGAATAGACAGACAAAGAAATTTGGGAGTTCCAGTTTTATGAAAATTAAAGCCTATTTTTTACTTGTCAAGGTCCTTACCATAAAGATTTTTGAACAAAAACACTTTCACTCACATACTTAGGTCTTAAATCTTCTCACTTGCTCCAGGAGTTGGAGAAGAATGAAGCCCACACATCCGCATATTCCACAAAAATGGCTTGCACCGCCCCTATGCACTAGGTAACACTCAAGGCATAGTGAGCAAGAGAGGTCACGTCTCTATCCGATGGAGCCACTGTTTTAGAGAAGAAGGAGAGACAAATAAGTCAAATGGATTTTATGTCTGATGGGAAAAAGTTCCAGGGTAAGAGGTGGAGTGGGGTGGGGGTGTGTTTCAGAGGCTGGTGTAAATTCATGTCATTTCTGAGTCCAATTCTGTTATTTGATTCTGGACCATTTTTTAAAATTTCATGATTTCTAATTTGTTCTTAAAATCTGCACATCACATGTGGCTATTGAGAGGCTGAGATAAATGGCATGTAAGTGGGAATAGGAGCTCACATCCTCTTTTGGGGCACTAGGTTGGGACATGGGTCAATGTGGACAGACGTTGCACTGAGCTCGGTTTTGTTGTTGCTATGGTTACTCTCTGTGAGCCACATGCTTCACACTCATCTAACCAAGATGTCGTGTGCTTATGGCATCCAAAGTATGTCTTCAGTGTTTGCCATCCGTCTTCCGTTCTGGTTCTGAGCCATCTCTCCATTACTCATTCCTGTTTGTTACTGGATGTTTGCTGAACTGGTGAAGTTGGGGTGTGGTTGAGTTTTCTCTGTTGTTCTGGTTCAGCCTCAGTCCTAGGTGGGCTGGGTGGGCCTGAATATTCGTGCTGGGACTTTCTCAGTTTTTCTGTCTCTCTCTCTAGAATCTACATCTGCCTGTTAACAATGAGTCTTGCAGAAGAGTTGAGAGCTCCTTCCCCCCTGGAGGGAGACTAGTACTGGTACTAGAAGAGAGCCCTGATCCCCAAACTGTGATCAGCACCCACTCTATGGGTAGACAGATATTTTCTTCTTTCGTTTGTCCTGAAGGAACAAGAGGCCTTTCCCTGTATCCTGGGAATGGTAGGGTTTGCTGCTCTTTTTTCAGGGTGAAAGGCATCTGCTTTCTATGTTACAAGGGGTGGGGTGGAGGATCAGGTGTACAGCTTCATGCCTTTCCTGCTGCATCACCCATCACTTACCTCCTTCATGACCAAGGGAGTCTTTCTCCATTTCACCTGTTGGCTTCAACCTTTCTCATAACATAAAGTGGAAGGCCTATAAGAAAAGATTCTGCAAGTGCCTACAACCCTTGTCTCCCACACAGGTGGCTCCAGGTGATTTACTCTGTCACCATTGCAATTTCTCTGTCTTGATAAATTGGCTCTGTCCAGGCAGCAGGCAAGGTGAATTCGCTGGGCAGTTACAAGAGGTTTTGTAACCTCATACTAGTCTACTCCTAGTCTTTACTGAATGGTTAGAATGTTGGCATTTGACCTGGTTGTACGGCCAGAATCCTTTCCTCCCAGGCTCTGCGTGACTGGGGCAGTCCACAGGATCCATCCTTCTCAGTCGAAGAGCTGGGCTTGAATGGTGTTCAGAACATTTAACTACTTAGCAACCCTTGCCTTCTGGTAGGTTAGAAAAATTATTTTTAGTTTACATGCCTTTTCTCGTTGCTAGTTTCTGAGTGCTGTGGAGGGGTCGGAGAGGATTGGAAAAAAACAACTTTCTCTTTGCCGTCTTAGTTCTTTGTCTGGGGCCTGTTCATTAATTTGACAAATGGCGGATTAACAGGAGAAAATGCTTAGGTTTCCTTACTGATGTTCATAATTGTATGAGTCAGAGGCTCTGTGAGGAAGAAGTGAAGACCCAAAAAGATGGCAGTTAGACCCAAGGGTTTATATACCCCTTTCAGAAAGGGTGACACATTGTGGAGACGTGACTGCAGGAAGGAAAAGGGGTCAGTGCACTCAGGGTGGGTGAACTGCGGGAAGGTGACTAGGAAATGTGTGGCAGATGGGAATGTTCAGTAAGTGTTGTGATGTGGGTATGACTTCTCCTCCTGGTACAGGAGAGGGAGACCCCTCTGTAAATGGAAAGTAATGTCACCTTTACAAAGAAAAAAATATACTCCACTTTTAGGCAGAAAGGGAGAGCATAGAGTGTTGTTCCTGCCTCTGCTGGTTCTCAGTAGGCTTCAGCTCAAAACATCCCACCAGGCAAAGTGGAGTATTTTGGGTGACATATTGTCACCCCCTCATGAGCAATGCTCTTTTTAACTCTGTGCTAAAGGCAAAGCAGATGTTTTAGTGCTCTGAAAGGAATTTAAAACGTGAATTATGAGCCCCAGACAAGGTGAATATAAACTGTTGGGAACTAATTATAACAAGGAGAACAATCATTTCAACCAAACTGAATGGCAAAAAAAAAAAAAAGATAAGTGAATATGTCATTGCTATTTTTCATGTTAATTACGTCAATTTAGTCATTAAAAGTTGTATACATATATCAAAATGTCACACTGTATATCATAAATGTATACATTTTGGTCAATTAGACCTTAAGCTGAAAGGAAGATGGAATACAGCTAGTGCTCGACTTACGACCACGATTGGTTCAGACAGGCCAGTCGTAACACGATTTGGTCGCAAGTTGAGTAGGCTATATGTACAGTACTGTGAAATGATGGTATAAAAATCTTTGTCATATTTTATCATAATTTTCTTTCATTAACAGTTATCTATCATAATTTTCTTTGTTCATTTTATGCCATTTGTATCAGAAAATGGGGTATTTAACAGAAAATCTGTTCTGCTAGATATCCCTCACCTGTAATTAATTCGTCCAGACTATCAACAAACTTACACGCTCCTTCCTCATCCGCACTCGCTGCTTCCCCAGTCGCTCGAACACTATGCATCTGGAATCTTTTTTTGAATCTCTGGAACCAGCCAGTGCTTGCTACAAATTCTTGACTGTAAACTTCTCCAGCACGCTCCTTCAGAGTCTGAAATAGACTTCCTGCCTTAATCTGCACAGTAAAAAGACTTAATGGTGTCTGCTTTTGAATTTGATCTTCCATCCAAATATATAGCAATTTCTCCATTTCGTGGATGGGCCCACTTCGTTGCTTTGTTATAACTGTTGATTGCATGGGTGCAGAACCTTTTACAGCTTCACGAATCCTTTCTTTATCTTTCAAAATCGTCGACACAGTCGAGTGTGATAACTTCGTATCACGTGTGATCACGTTCACTTTCTTTCCTCCTTCGTACTGCTTAATTACCTTCATTTTCGTGTCGAGATCGATGGCCTTTCTTTCCTTCTTGGCAGGCTGAGGCGTAGACAAAGACAATTTCCTCTTGGTAGACATCTTGGGAGGGGTTTGATGAAAAATATCCAAGACACAAAACACAAATTGCTGTACCGAGTCTGGGATAACAGTTGAAATGGTTCACGCGGAGATGGTAGTGCTGCCGGAAGCTGGTCCGCACTGTCGTACGCCCAGTTGGGCAACGTTTGCGCTGCCAGACGCAGAGCAGTCGTGGCTAGCGATTGTGGTCGTAAAGTCTAATGGTCGTAAGTTGCATAGGTCGTAAGTCGATCAATACCTGTAGTTCAAAACAATGATAGAATTTCCAAACTAATTCATTGATTCCATTTAATCTCTATTAGTTTTCTTTCTTATTTTTGAAGGGAAAATATTAATGTCTTCCTGTCTTATGTTCTAATTTTAATTATCACAATTTGGGAAAGTCTCAAAAGTTGAAGACTTTGGTGCTCTATTTGTTATTTTATTGAAATGTTTAAAAACTAACTTTGATGAAATATATACAAAATATATAGGATGATTCATTTACCAAGTGATCAGCACCACTGTCATACACATGGGTTGAATTCCAAAATACTGTCACAAAAGATCAAAGTTTTCCAAAATCCAATTTATGGTAAGCAGGAAAAAAATGTATATCAACATGCTGAAGTTTGTTTTATTTTTATTCAACATTTAATCACAAAATTTTGTAATTCAGTTGCTTTCTGTTTTTAAAAATGAAGGAATTCAGTATCTATTATTGGTGAAATCTGTAGCTTCTTTCTTCCAAGTTAATGGAGTCTTTCTTCTGAAACACATAATATTATTTTAAGTTTAAAAGTATTTTAATTATATAACACTTTTTACTGAAATGTGAAAATTAGAAAAATGAGGATTAAAAAATAGAAACTAAAATTAAAATGATAAAAATTGTACCTCTCAAAGGAAAAAAGTAATGGGTAAATTTGCTCATGCATTAGTAAAACTATATGTAAATGGATATCTAGTTTTTTTAAAAAAAATTGTCTTAAACTTTTTAATACATGTGAATTAAAATAACATTTCCAAAATGATGTCATATATGCAGAAAGGTCAACTTTACACAGAAGGTAACCTGAGGAAATAGGAAATAAAAAGAAATCAGCTGACATTCCTCTGATTTATTCCTGATGAGTGGTGGCCTAAGTTTATAAGATGGACATTGCTATATTTTGAATACTTATGTTACCCCAACATTCATATGCTGAAATCTTAACCCCCAACCTCACCAAAGCAATGAAATGAAGAGATGGGGCCTTTGGGAAGTGACTGGATCATGAGGGTGGAACACTAATGAATGGGATTAGTGTCCTTATAAAAGAGGCCCCAGGGAGTTGCCTTATGCCCTCCACCATGTGAGGACACAGTAAGAAGGTGCCATCTATAAGCCAGGAAGTGAGACCTCACCAGACGCCAAATCTGCTGGCATTTCTCTCTTGGACTTCCCAGCCCCCAGAGCTTTGAGAAATGCATTTCTATTTATAAACTATCAATTTATGGCATTTTATCATAGCAGCCCAAATAAGCTAAGATAGTATACACTTACAGCATGACCTACAATATGGCTTGCTATTCCCTCTTTATCTGAAAGAAACCTTTGTAATTCATGGTAGTATGTTCTGTCTCTAACTCAGCTTTATAAGCCATTATGTGATTTTTCACAGGCCAATCCAAGACCTTTCGACTATGTCTTATTGAAAGCAACAGTGGATTTCCAGATCTTCTAATTCTGGGGAGTGTGTGGTTCTTCTTTTATGGTAGCCATAGCTGTCCACTTGCTAATTAGCTGGTGACATCAGCTAGGTAGTCCAGACTAGGAGACTTAAATAATGCTTAAGCAATGAAGACTGCAGACAACTTTCCTTTCTCCCAAAACAATTACTCTATTGCATACATAAAATCCTTTCGCCTGGAAATGAGAAAAGCAGGTGGCTGCAATTTATATCAGTTAAATTGTGACTTTGTTTTTGTAATTTATGCTTTTTCTTCCTTCCTGAATGATAGCTTTTTTTTTTTTTTTACAAAACTGCTGTTGGGTACATATTTATATGGCATGATTTTTCTGTGTCCATCTTCTTTTTTGCACTAGCTTGACAAGTTTTAATAAGAAATGTAAGCACTATCTACTGGAACTGTAAAGAACAAAGAACTAATGCATTTATTTTTGCTTAAAAAATGTAAATTCAAGTGGAGCACTGTGGAAATCATGAACAGGGACCTTGTGATTTTACATTTTGATTTCTACAATTTTTGTCTGTCAAATCCTGAATTATCATTACAGTTAAGATTCTTCTGCCTCATCAAAGGAGATGAGATTCAGAAACTCTAAATAAATAAATAAAAGCAAGTTAGATGGTTGCTAATGCAAGCAGTTAATGCAAAATTAAATGAGTTGATAAAACTGAGTAATCGTAAATAATGATGTGAGTTGATTGTTTAATTAATTTTTTTGAGTAGTTTTAGGTTCATAGAACATTGAAGGGTAAGATACACAGCTTTTTTGTATGCTCCATACCCCCAACACATGCACAGGTTAATCCATTTCCAACATCCCCTACCAGAGTGGTTCTTTTGTCAGAGTTGATGAACCTGCATCGACCTATCATTATCACCCAGCGTCCACAGTTTACGTTATAGTTTACTCTTGGTGTTGCACATTCTATGGGTTTGAACAAATTTAAAATGACATCCCTTCATATAGTGTCATGCACAGTAGTTTTACTGCCCTAAAATTACCTACTTTCTGCTTATTCATCCCTCCCACCCCCAATTCCTGGAAATCACTAACGTTTTTACTGTCTTCACATTTTACCTTCTCCAGAACGTCATATAATTAAAGTCATACGGTATGTAGCCACCTTTTCAGACTGACTTCCTTAGCTTAAGAGTATGTTTCTAAGGCTCTTCCATGTATTTTCATGGTTTAATAGCTCATTTCTTTTCAGCACTGATTAATATTGCTTGGTCTGGCTACACCATAGTTTATTTCACCATTCACCCACTAAATGGCATCTTGATTGATTCTAAGTATTGGCAGTTATGAGTAAAGCTGCTGGAAACATCCATGTGCAGGTTTTTATGTGGGAATTAGTTTTTAGCTTTTTTGGGATAAATACCAAGGAGCATGATTGCTGGATTGTATAGTAAGGGTATGCTTACTTTTCTAAGAGGCCCCAAACTCTCTTCCAAATAGTGTGTAGCATTTTGCATTACCATTAATAACGAGAGGATATGCTGCTTTATCTTCTCACCAGGACTTGGTGTTGTCAGTGTTCTGGAATTTGGCCATTCTAATAGGTGTGTAATAGATCTCTTTGCTGTTTTAATTTGCATTTCCCTGATGACATATGATGTAAAGTGTCTTTTCTTATCCTCATTCGCCATCCTTATATCTTCTTCTGTGAGGTGACTGTTATAGTTTTGGGCCCATTTTTAGTTGGATAAAATTGTTATTTTTTTTTGGTAACCTAATTTTCCATTATTATATTTTATCATATTTTTTCTTCTTTCATTTTATTGATGTGCCTAAGTGTCCTTGGCAACAAGTGGTTTGTAAAAGTCATTAGGACAAGGGAAAGATAAGATGGGAGCCTTATGAACAGTTTTGTACTCATCAGTGGCTCATGCCTCCATTCTCAGCGTGTAACTCTTCATGCTGCACAGAACAGTTTTGCACAGTTTTTAATTTTAAAGTAGGTACATGAGCTAACACAGACATAACCAACATCACTACCGTTATCACTGATATCAATTCTTTATTTTTATTTTTCCAACTTTTATTTTAAGTCCAGGGATACATGTGCAGGATGTGCAGGTTTGTTACGTGGGTAAATGTCTGCCATGATGGTTTGCTGCACAGATCATTGCATCACTTACGTATTAAGCCCAGCATTTATTAGCCATGCTTCCTTATGAATTCTTTTTCTCCTGAGTTCTAACAGCCATCCTAGCTAAGACATTATAAAACATCAGACAAAGGAAACACTGACTCTAGCAATAAAACACTGCCTGAAAATATTTAACACATTAATACATACCCAAACACATATACACACATATACATATACACACAAACATATATACAGATGTATATAAACACAGAGATACATACAGAAGCATGTACACATACATGTGTGCACACACGTGTGCATTCACATACGTGTGCATTCGCATGCATGTATAAACATATGCCTGCCTATATGAACATAATTATATATGTGCATACATATATATACATAAATAAATATACACATGCATACATACACACATACACACATACGTATATGCATGCACTTATGTATACACACATACATATGTACATATACCTACATATATACACAAATGTATACTCATACACACAGATATACACAACACACATATACATATACACAAAAGTGCACGTACCTATATACAGACAAATAAATACATGTACAAATGTGTATATGCATACATGTATATACACACCCATGCATATATGTAAATACATATATACATACATATATACACACATATATACATGCAAACAAACATACACATATACACAATGTATACACACATATGTATATACATATATGTTTATGCAACATTTATATAAGCATATATTATATGCATACATATGTGTTATTTCTATACACATGCTATATATACTCAAATATGTAAGTACACATATGTGTATTTTCTGAACTTACTTTGAATATTCTAATACCAATATTGATCCACTCATCTATCAGATATTTCCTGGGGGCTATCTACTAGCTGGCCATTTTGCCGGATTGCATGATACATTAGAAAAAAGGCAAAAACCCACTCCTTCGGCCCCTTATATTTGCTAGTGATTTAGTGCCATTGAACCTGGATGGACATGAGAGGAGCATGAAGCAGATGATGAGGGCTGTGAGATGGAAAGGAGACATGGCCTTATTAATGATTATGATCAATAATCATGACAGATAATGACAGTAATCATGCTGCTGCTGCTGCTGCTGTTATGTGGAAGATAATTCAGCAAATAGTCCTTCTCCTCTCCCCTATTACAGGGGACAGTGCTTTCTTCCCTAGTGATGTTGGGTATGGCCATAGACTGACTTTGGGATGTGGGCGGACGCAGCTGAGTGCCTCCTAAAAGATACCTGACATGTCTGCCAGCCTCTTATGCGCCAGTGCTCCAGCAGGAACCTGGAATGCAGACTGTGGTGGGCACCATCTTAAGCCCTTCCATGTGCGTTAGAAGCCTTAATAAACATACTGAGAAGTTTATTTTATAGGTTCTTATAGTCAGAGAGCAGCATTTCACAAGGCCTCTCGTTCTTCCAACCTGCCCTTCTCCATCTGCATGGGGAATGGGAAGAAGAATCCAGAAAATTTCCTTTTCTGACATCCCTGCAACTCAGCAAGTTTCCTTGATGACGTGGTGTTTGCTTACATCTTGGGGGACATTCCATTTATCGGAGGTTATTACCTAGGAGTGCACGTTAATCAATCACAAATATTTATCTGCCACACACAGAGGATAGAGTAGTCAATCAACAGAAGTGTGTCTTGTCTCTATGGTATTTTAATCTATAAGAGAGTATTTTCAAAACACAAATGCCTATCTGTAGACTTTCTGTTTTGGTGGGGATGAATTAGACACTGTGCTTTTAAAAAATGACAACTTCCAAAGCTTCTCATCACATTTTAATGAGCAGAAAACTGCTGAGCTTAAGTTACAAGTAACATGTTTGCTTATTGGTATTAATAAATGTTATACATATTTTAAAAATGCTGTCCCACGTATAATTCCTTCTTTTGAAATTATTCATAGAGGCAGGAGGCAGAGAAATTCTAGGCAGGCGGGGTGGATCCCCAGTGAAACACCACCTTCAAGCCTCCCGACAAAATAAATAAATAAAACAACCGGAAATCACTGGCCCATGAGATCTTTTAGTTTGTTTGTTTGTTTGTTGTTTTTTGAGACAGAGTTTCACTCTTGTTGCCCAGGATGGAGTGCAGTGGTGCGATGTTGGCTCACCACAGCCTCCACCTCCCGGGTTCAAGCAATTCTCCTCTTTCAACCTCCCGAGTAGCTGGGATTACAGGCATGAGCCACCACGCCCGGCTAATTTTGTATTTTTAGTAGAGATAGGGTTTCTCCATGTTGGTCAGGTTGGTCTCAAACTCCTGACCTCAGGTGATCCACCCGCCTTGGCCTTCCAAAACGCTGGGATTACAGGTGTGAGCCGCTGTGCCAGGCCCAGATCTTCTATTCCTGTTGGTTCCTTCAGAATCATGCCTTTTTACCAATCACATGTTTTTACCAATAATCAAAACTACCTACAGCCTCCCCAACACCCATCCTGTGCCTATGAGGACCCCAGACTCAGTCAACAGGGGGAGAAATGGCTGGACCTTGAGGGAGATGGCCAGACATTGAGGGAGATGGACAAATTTTGGGAAGATAACCTGTCCTTCCCATCCTCTCTCCAGCTCTCCTCTTTGCAGAGAGCAGTTTTCACTGCTCAGTAAAAATCTCCATTTTCACTATCCTTCAATTGTCTGAGTGACCTTATTCTTCTTGGATGCAGGACAAGAGTTTGGGACCCACCCAATGTGGGTACCCAAAAAGGCTGTCACACTGGCCCTTTGCCCTCACGGGTAGAGGATAGCCAACTCATGTGACGAGACAAGGAGCCAACCGAGCTGCTAACACGCGGCCATCCACAGACAGTAGAATAAAAAGAGCACTGTAACACCTCCTGGGCTTCAGGGCCACAGGCACCCCGACCTGGGTGCCACCACAGTCCCTGCAGGGAGCTTGATCCTGCCAGGGCCCAGAGCAGCCCGCTGGACCCTGCACCTGCTCACTCACGTGCTCCCTCCTGCAAGGGGGTGAGTGTGGCAGGCCAAGTAAACCAGGCGTCCCTGTCATGGGTCCAGTAAGGGGGCTGAGGAAAATTTTGTACTACTATGGCCATCTGCTAAAACTGAAAGTTGCAGAATTCACTATGAAATGGGGAGTGATAAGGTTCAGATTTATGTGGACCTGTTTTTTTTTGTTTTGTTTTAAATGAAACAGGATCTCACTCTATCACCAAGGCTGCAGGGCAGTGGCAGCACCGTAGCTCACTGTAGCTTTGACCTCCCTTGGCTCAGGTGATCCTCCTGCCTCAGTGTCCTTAGTGACTGGGACCACAGGCATGCACTACTACACCCACCTAATTTTTACATTTTTCTTAGAGGCAGGAGTCTCTCTATGTTGCCCGGGCTAGCCTCAAACTCCTGGGCCCAAGTGATCCATGCACCTTGGCCTTCCAAAGTGCTGAGAATATCGGCATCAGCCACTAAATCCAGCCAGGGTGAATATTATAATAATAGTTTTCTTGTATCTGAACCTTCAATTATTTTGTTTAATGTTCATTACCAAAAGTCTACTAGACTTTTTGTGCAGAGTAAATAGTTAATATATATTTTTAAATAAATTAATTAAGTTTGAAGATAACACCCACTTTAATTAGGTTGGTACAAAAGTATTAGTGGTTTTTGCAGCAATCTATAATTTGTTCATTCAGCAAGTATTTGTTGACCACAGAAGCCACCTTAATACTGTGCACAAATACACAGTTCCCCTCTTCTTGTGAGAATGGGAGATTATCTTATTGGACGCCTTAAGTAGGAGCATGTGGATGTTTGAGATGGTAAAACTGGAAGCATTCTTTGCTAGCACTTGGCTTTTTATCTTTCTTCTTCTCTGCACTGTGGCTCTGACAGCTTGTCTTAGATTCACTCTTTGTCATCCTGATTCCCTGAGTATCTCTGGGAACAGTCTCCTAACCCCATTAGTTCATGTTGGTCATTGGACATGATTGAAAATACTCTTTTGTTATTACAAGTCACTGATAATTTGATTTTGTTCAACATAACCTGATCCTCCCTGACTGATACAAGCCCCACTCTCTGTTAAATACTATGTTAGATGCATTAAACACACAACGAACAAAACAGTCTCTACACTCAAGGTGCAGAAAAACCTAGTGACAATGCCTAATAGAAACAGGCAAGAGAAGTGGTACCGTTGGCAGATTGATGGAGTGGCTACCCTCTTGCAAATATGAAATATGCAACACAGAATTGTCACCTAGAGTCACATTGTTTTACATCAGATGTCCAGAACCTGTTCATCTTTCAGGAGTGAAACTTTGTATCTCCTGATTGACACCTTACTGTCTCCTTCTCCCCAGATCCTGGCGACCATCATTCTACTCTCTGCTTTTTGGGTTCGACTATTTAAATTCCACAGATGAGTGCGTTCACGCACTGTCTTTCTGTGTCTGATTAATTTCACTCAGCATATGGTTCATCCATGTTGTTACAAGTGGCAGGATTTCCTCTTTTCTAAAGGCTGATAGTATTCCCCTGTGTGTACACGCCTGCACAGACATACACACACACAGTTTTTTATTTGTTCATCCATTGACAGAAATTTATATTGTTTATATTATAAAGATAATTACATTATATTTCTATGTTGTTTATATTATTTATATTATATCTTAGCTATTTGTAAGTAACGCAGAAGTGAAAGTGGAGTGCAGCTGTTAAATTAGTATTTAACATACTAATTTCATTTCCTTTGGATGTATTAGAGGTAGGATTGCTGGATCCCACCTCTAAGTATATATTGCTGGATCATAATGTGGTTTTTATACAGTGGATATCACCAGATGCCTGAGCTAACTCTTTTGAGTGCATTTTTTTAAACAGGGTCTTTCTTTGTCACCCAGGCTCTAGTGCAGTGGTACAATCATGGCTCACTTGAGCCTCAGTCTCCCACGCTCAAGCAGTTCTCCCACCTTAACCTCTCAAGTAACTGGAATTGCAGGTACAGGCCATCATGCCTGGCTAATTTTTCTATCTTTTTTTTTATAGAGGCAGGATCCCCCTACGTTGCCCTGGCTAGGCTTGAACTCATGACCTCAAGAGATCCTCCTTCCTCAGCCTCCTAAAGTGCTGAAATTACAGACATGAGCCTCTTCACCTGGCCTTTGAATGCTTTTTTAAGGAGTGAATAATACATTTGTTATGTAATATCAACTTGTAATTCTAAAGACAATTTTGTAAATGTAACAGATTATTGATTTGTATGAGTAATTTGTGTTTTGGGGTAAGAAACTGGGGTATTAAACTGGACAACTGACTCTAATGTAAATATTACACAAATAGTTCCGACTTTGTTTTTGCTTTAGGGAATGTAGAGCTTAGATAAAATACTTATCTGAAAGTTATCACGTGGTTTTAGTTAAGCAAAAAACTGTTTTTGTTCTTATTTTTAACAAAATAATCACATGTGGTAGCAGATAGGCAATTCCATTTCCTAGTTACACATTCTTTTACAAAGAGTAATTTCCCCCCACTTAAAAGATGCTATATTGCCTTCAAAATACCCTCTAAATTCCAGTAACATTTTCCTGAACTTAGAGAAACAGCCATTATTAATTTAGAAAACAAATTAACAATCAACATTTTTTAAAATGCTAAAGAGTATATAACAGTGTGTATATAGATGTAGAATGCAGATTTTATTCATGAAATAGCTTCTCTGCATCTTTTAAAATAGAACATTTGACATGGGAGTCTGATTCTTGAGAATAAACTCAGAAAATACATCAGCTGCTTTTCTCCTCATGCAGTTTAATGTGTAGATTCCAAAAGCATTGCCAATTATAAGGTTGAGTTGTACTCAGCTGATTTCCTAGGCTCCATAAGTTTAAAATCATAGAATAAGCACAGTGGCACCTATGTCGATAGTATGTGAAAAGGACACGTGATGAAAATAATTATTGAATGATTATCGCGTCAACTCATTTCTAAATGTTTTGAGTTTTATGAGCTATAGTTTTGAAAAATGTTTATTAGATTACCATTGCCCTAGCAGCCCCTAAGGGGGCACCCCAGAAATGGCAGCACTACCATTTGAGATCATTGGTTATCCAAAATTATGAAATAAATCTTAAGCTATATGATTAACTTTAGCTAAATACGTTCATCCTAGGAAATTCTTGTTAGATGGTAATATAGTTCTTTATTTGTTTAAGGCAGAAAATACTATTTTAATATCAAATGTTAAACATAATTTTAGCAGTTGTCTAATAATAATTCTTTCAACCTCTGTACATTAAGCATGTACTCAACCCTGGTGTACAGGAGTAACAGACATGGGATTTTCCCTGATAGTTATTGTTTTCTTCTCATTTGAATAGAATGTCCAGTGTTTTGTCTGGCTTCTCTCAAAAACAGATATTTCTGAGCCTCCACTGGAGCTGGATGTGATTATTTGACTAAGTTGCGGCCAATGAGACGTGAATAAGAAATGATGTATGTATCTCCTGGGACCTGGCCATAAGAGGAAGGAGAAAGCCGTCTTGAACCAGGTACATAATGACAACACACAGAGATGGCTGAGTAGCAAGTCACAAATAGCCTAGAACCCTGAAAGTCACACAGAGGACAGTCACCGTATGTATTCAGATGGATACTTGATGGGGAAATACATTATCTTTTATTAAAAAAAATAAGACGCTAAGTATTCTCTTACTGTAGTCAAATCTACATGCATGCAGTGGGGATAAGTACAGTTTCATGTTACTAGCAACAACTTCTGTTAACTGCACAGTGTGATTCTTCTTAGTGTATTTAACCCTCTCAACTACCTTATAAAGTAGTTGCTTCCATCTTTCATCTATAGATAATGTGGATTATATCACTAGCAAGTATGTCCCAGGGTCAAGCCCAGGTTCATTTTCCTTTTCAGCTTTCTGTATTATAAAAGTGATTGTAAGCTTGATGTCAGAGGTCAATTCCAACAGATTAATGTTAACTCCCCAATGTCTTATGTTGAGAAGTCTCCTTTGGACACAAATGCTATCTGATTGGCAGGAATGAACGTGCTATGATTTATTGGGTGAGACTTCAATAGAATTTTGTCCCTGTTACAGCCGTGTGCCATTTTTGGAAGAATACTTCTCTTTAAAAATAGAAAATTGGAAGACATTCCAGGGTGATAAGTTGAAACATGCATGTAGCCATTTTCTTTTCTTTTCTTTTCTTTGAGGCAGGGTCTAGCCCTGTCACCCAAGCTGGAATGCAGTGGTGAAATCTCAGCTCACTGCAACCTCGGCCTCATGGGTTCAAGCAATCTCCTGCTTCAGCTTCCTGAGTAGTTGGAACTACAGGCATGCACCACCACACCCAGCTAATTCTTATATTTTTAGTAACCATGTTGGCCAGGATGGTCTTGAACTCTTGACCTCAAGTGATCTGCCCACCTCTGCCTCCCAAATTTCTGGAGTTACAGGTGTGAGCCATGGCGCCCAGCCCACAATTTTCGTTTTTTAACATGTCCTTACATACTCCTGTCTTAATTAATGCATGGTGCATCTGGAGACTCCACAAAATATGATTTTCTTATTAACCTACATAACAAGCAATACATGTGTTAAAATCCCTACTTCAAAACTGTAGAGACTGAAAATTATAAAAGTCAAATTACATGAGTGGGTGGTGATATCCAAAATGGAACTTAGATTTTGCAACTAGGATTCTAGACACGTCAGGGCCAAGGGAACACGGAAGAGCTTTAGGAACCAGATGGGTCAATGTTCCTATGAGATACAGGGTAGCATCTTTTCTCACTGTCAAGAGATTCAATGTAGAAAGAGGTGAGGGAATTAGTGCTGAAGATGATCCTCAACCTGGGAGCAGCAAAAAAGGAGTGCACAGTCAAACAATCTTTCTGGCAGTAAAATGCCTTCTCTCTTCTCATTTATCCTCAGAAGGCTACCTGTGTAGACAGGCAGCATTATTGCTCTTTTGCAAATGGAGAAAGTAAAGTGCATAAAGATGGAAGAATCTTCCAGAGTGCCTGTGTGAGGAAGGTCAAAAGGGAAAGACTGCTAGTAACCTTGTTCTGCATTTACCCCAGAAGCGCTGGATGACTTCTCTACACCACAAAGAATCAGGTTTATTCACGAGTAGAGGCTATCCTTTAAACAAATACGTTTGGTTTCATTGTGATTCTGTCCATGCCCTGTACTTTATTTTCTCCAGATGACAGGGAAACAACTGAGCGCTTCTTTTCATCCGCTAGAAAAGCCCGGGAACACCACCCTCTGCCACGTGGTGTGTGCCATCACCTCCATCATCTCATCAGCATGCAGTTCTTGATTAGGCACTCTATCTGCTGTGAGCTGAGCTAACTGAATCAATAAATAGTGGCAAGAAGGATATTTTCAGAAAAATGACGGCCAGTTGCTGCAAAATCCGTGGGTCCTGGTGTGTAGTTCAGGCTGACCAGTGTAGGAAAGAAAGCCTTTATTCTAGATGCATGCAAGTCCCTAAATCTATCTGATAGTTGTTGATTCAGGCTAAGAGGGACATTTTTTGGAATTTACAAAAGATAATAATGCAGCTGTGATTTGGTTATGCATATCAACACAAACTCCACCCCTTTAAACGCATGGTTTAGAAGATTTTTAGAAAAGGAGAAGAATGGAGGTAACACAGAAAGATACTCCTGGGATGTCTGAAGGTGACGTTACTGCGTGGCTGGTTCAGCCAGTCCTTCACAGAACAAATTTTGCAGCCATTCCTAGACTAATTGTGAATATCTGTCTACAGAAATAAGGAACACCAGTGATAATTAATATATAGTGAAACACAGAATGTTAATTATTCTTTAAAAAGAAGCTCCCCTGCCCACCTTTGTACACCTCCCAGAAACTTGGTTATTAAGACAAAAAAGAGAGAAATTTTTAAATAAACTGTTCTTTATCTAAAAGACAAAACTAACTTAGATAAGTTGAATCAGGGATTATTTCTACATTATTTTCATAGCCTTTTTGAATACAATGTTTTAAAAAATATCTATTTCTGTTTCTTTGTGAGAAAATCTGGTTTAAATCAGTACATTGGTTAAAAAGAATAATTAGAAAATTATGATTCTTAAAAATTAACATCATCCAAAGAATAAATTACAGATATTCTTCTAAGTATTTTGGGCATTAGAGGGATAAGAAGTTGAACTCGAACATAGTTTAGAATATTTTCCTAAATTGTTTATATTTATTTGTTTATAATGGGGGCGATTTGGACATATGACTAATTATATTACTTCACTTTATGATTGTCTCACATATGTAAAATATGTTATGCTTGACAATGCCAAGAGTCTTAACTCATGGATATTTTAAGACTTTTCCAATATTCAAATTTGATTATAAAAGAGTTCCATTAAAATATTCCATAGAAGTTAGTCTTTTAATGAATATTTTCTTACTCTCATGTTAATAAGCATTATAGAGGAATAGGGAATTTGAATGCAGTATTTGGGATCTCAATGATTTCTCCATTTGCTATGACACTTGATGTCCCCCAAGTTGAATTTGAACTGAAAATGTCAGCAAAGCAATGAGAAGTTTGTGGGTCTATCCTCACAAGTCTGGGCTCTGTGGAGCTGAGAAACCAGCCTTAGTTGTGTGATACTTTAACGCTGTTAATTTGTTCTTAGAAAGAGGGGAAGATTGCTTCCATTGAGGTTGTGACTATGTTTTTAGTGGTTGCTTTAATAAAGACATATATTTTCCTTACAGAAATTGCTTCCAGGGTGTGGGCATCAGGAAGCTTGGGCAGTTTAAGGTGGTATTTTGTGCATAAAATTTGATTTCACGTAACCTCGGTTTGTGAGTTAGCTCTGCCCATGGCTGGTTATGTGTCTTTGTGCAACTAGCCTGTAGTTAGGAAGCCTCTGCTTCCTCATCTGTAAAATGGGTATAACAATAAATCAAACTGATCCAAGTGTTTTGGTGACATAATTCATGACAGCATTGAGAGAACCATTATTTAATTACTTTGTACCATGAACATTTTATTTTTAGATTCCAATTCCATGTCATTCTAATGTGGCTGTGAAACATGTGCTTTCATTCACTGGTAACATTTTTCCTAGCACTATTGTGTTCTACATTATTCTAAGTGCTTTTCAAATATTAATCCAAGTTATTTTCACCACAACCTTGTAAAGTAAAATAAGTCTCCCAGTTTTACCAACAGAGAAACTGAGGCACAGAGAGATTTGCTGGCCTCCCTCAGATTACACAGCCAGATCTGAGTCCCAAAAGTTCAGTTCCAGAATCTATGACTTCAACTCTGAGACTTTCCCGCAACTCCACACCCCCACTCCACACATGAACTCTGTGGAGCCATGAGACTCCTCCAGCCTGCTGGAACCAATGACTCACCCAGGATGGGCATGTGACTGGGGAGGCCGGTCAGAATCCACACCTAAGACCCTCAGTGCTGTGGATAAGTATGTCTGGGACTGACCACTGTCCACTCGTGTAGCCTGGATCTATCTGAAGCGCTTTGCAGGCCATGGAAAAACCTTCCTGAAGAGGAAGTCAACATAGAAAAAGTCGATCTAAGCAAGTGATAGAGGCTTAGAGGCCCCATAGCAATAGCTGAGCCCCTGGATCCAGCCGGGTTGAACTACGTGTCTTTTGGGCTTCTCGAATGCACAAGCCAAGGAATTCTTTTTTATATTTATTTAAGTTGGACTGATGTGGTCTCCTGGGGCTCACAACTATAAAAACCACAAAATCAGGAAATCATCAAAAGTCACACAAAATCAGAGATGCAAGATTTCTCATATACAGTTAAGCACTCAATAACTGATAAATAAATATCTAAACATAACACATATACAAATATGTATATATATAACAAAATAAATAACGTATATAACTATACATATATATGTAAATACATTCACACATAAACAGACATATACACATATAACAAAATATATAGGCCAGGGACAGTGGATCATGCCTGTAATCCCAAGCACTTTGGGAGGCCAAGGGTGGCAGATCACAAGGTCAAGAGATCGAGACCATCCTTGCCAACATTGTTAAACCCTGTCTCTACTAAAAATACAAAAAAAAAAAAAAAATTAGCTGGGGGTGGTGGCATGCACCTGTAGTCCCAGCTACTCGGGAGGTTGAGACAGGAAAATCGCTTGAACCTGCGAGGCGAAGGTTGCAGTGAGCCAAGATTGCACCGCTGCACTCCAACCTGGTGACAGAGCAAGACTCCATCTCAAAAAAAAGAAATATATATATGTACATATATATACACATACACACACATATATAAACATATAAAATATATAACAAAATATATAAAACATATATATATAATGTATTACATCATGCCTTCAAATAACATCATTTCTTTCAATATCTTTTTATTATAACATTGTTAAAAAAAAGATATCTATTGACAATGTTAAGTGAAGGTTTACTGTATGTGAGAGAGAGTGAGAGAGAGAGTGAGACAGAGAAAAGACTCAAATCCTCAAAGGCAAAACTCTCTACTGATTTGAACAACAACAAAAAATGTCCAGCCTGGATATGTTTTTATAATAAATTTTAGTGTGGTAAACCCGGCCAAACCTCCTAAGTATATATCTTAACGATTTAATAATTAATATGCTCTGCCTAATGTATGCTTGTTTACAATAGGTAATAATTTATGTTACAAAAGTACAAACATATTCAATTAAAACAATATCTATTATATAATACACAAGATCAATGCAATTCCTAGAATGTGAAGACCATAGCTACCAAATGACTAGCAGTCACCTGACCAGATTATGTAAGATACATGTGCATACCATCATATTCAATTCTGAGTTAACTGGCCTGAAAACCAATTATGTATTAATTCCAGGCTATATATGACAGTAAAACTAAATACTAGAACAGGTAGTTGGCTCTGATTTGCAATTGAATTTCCCTTAATTAATCACACTGTGGGTGCATTCTTTTAGTTGTATGATCTGTGTTTATAGGATTATACGGAGGTAATATTGTGTGATAGATGCAAGCTAATGCATGCACCCCTTTTATTATACACAGGGCTGCATATTCAATTTTTTTTTCTTTTTTTCAAAACAGGATCTCCTCTGTTGCCCAGGTTGGCGTGCAATGACACAATCTTGGCTCACTGCAACATCCACCTCCCAGGTTCAAAAATTCTTCTGCCTCAGCTTGCCAAATAGCTGGGATTACAGGTGTGTGCCACCACACCTGGCTATTTTTTTAATTATTATTATTTTTAGCAGAGATGAGCTTTTGCTATGTTGGCCTGGTTAGTCTCGAACTCCTGGCCTCAAGTGATCTACCTGTCTCGGCCTCCCAAAGGGCTGGGATTACAAGCATGAGCCACTGTGCCTGGTCCACATATTCAATTTTTACCTACTGTTTCTCTTTCTCACAAACTAAACCAAGTATTTGGATCCAACTGGTTTATTTCTCTTCTTTCAGACATAGTCAATGAATTTCCAAAGTAAAAGAATGAAATTTCAGTTACAAGGCAATATAAGAATGGATTTCTTCAAAAAGTATACCTATCACTGTTTTGGAATGTTTTCCCCTAGTACTGCTTATTTATCGGGCCATCAGAAACAGTGGCAGATGCTTACATTTTGATAAAACATTTGAGAAAATATGCCAGAGACTGAGAGCAGGAAAATCTGCTGAAGGAGAACATAATGTTCATATTTATCTAAATGTGTTTGTTTACATTTGAGTTTTTCTCTGTAGCAGAATATTGTGACATGCAGACTTTTTCTTTTTCCTTTTTTTTTTTTTAAAGAAAAAGAATTTAAAAAAAAAAGGAAAAGAATAAAGGAAAGGAAGAAAGAGGAAGAGGAAGAGGGAGAGAGAACAGGGGTGTTGCTTTATTGCCCGGGCTAGAATGCAGTCTAAAACTGGGTATGCCTGTAATTGTGTTTAACAATAGAGACATAAAAAAAAATGAGGGAAGAAAACAATTAACAAGCAGCCAACCAATATTTCATTCGAACCTGTAAATACGTGTGATGTAGTACTCATAAGTGTGTATTTTGTGTATTTAAAGTGGAGAGTTCTATGAATGTTAATTAAGTCTACTTGTTCCAGATCTGAGTTCAAGTCCTGAATATCGATGTTAACTTTCTGTCTCATTGATCTGTCTAATAAGTCTCCCACTATTATTGTGTGGGAGTCCAAGTCTCTTTATAAGTCTTATATATCTGGGTATTTCTGTATTGGGTGATCTTTAGCTCTTCTTGTTACATTGATCCTTTTGTCTTTATGTAATATCCTTCTTTGCTTCTTTTGATCTTTTGTTGCTTTGAAATCTATTTTATCAGCAAAAATTGCAACTCCTGCTTTCTATTTATTTATTTTTGCTCTCCATTTGGTTGGTGAATTTTTCTCCATCCCTTTGTTTTGAGTCTTTGTGTATCCTTGCATGTGAGGCGTATCTGGATGTAGCATACCAATGGGTCTTGGCTTTTTTTGCCTGTCTGTGTCTTTGGATTGGGGGATTTAGTCGATTGAAATTTAGAATTAATAACAATATATGTGTGTTTGATACTGTCATTTAATGTTAGCTGGCTGTTTTGCCCACTAATTGATGCAATTTCTTAATTATGTTGATGTTCTTTATTTTTTGGTATTTTTTAGAAAGGCTGATACTGGTTGTTCCTTTCTATGTGTAGTGGTTCTTTCAGAAGCTCTTGTAAAGCAGGCCTGGTGGTGATGAAATCTCTGAGTGCTTGCTTGTTCATAAAAGATTTTATTTTTCCTTCGCTTTAGTTTGGCTGGATGTAAAATCCTGGGTTGAAAGTTCTTTTCTTTAAGGATGATAAATATTGGCCCCCACTCTCTTCTGTCTTGTAGGGTTTCTGCTGAGAGATCTGCTGTGAGTCTGATGGGCTTCCCTTTATGGGTAACCTGACCTTTCTCTCTGGCTGCCCTCAGTATTTTCTCTTTCATTTCAACCCTGGTGAATCTGGCGATTATGTGCCTTGAGGTTGGTCTTCTTGAAGAATATTTTTGTGGTGTTCTCTGTATTTCCTGGAGTTGAATATTGTCCTGCCTTGCTAGACTGGGAAAGTTTTCCTGAATAATATCCTGAAGCATATTTTCCAGCTTGGATTGATTCTCTTTGTCACATCCAGGTACACCTATCAAACGTAGATTAGGTCTTTTCACATAGTCCCATATTTCTTGGAGACTTTGCTCGTTCTTTTTTATCCTTTTTTCTCTAATCTTGTCTTTTTGTTTTATTTCATGAAGTTGGTCTTCGACCTCTGATATCTTTTCTTCTGCTTGATCGATTCGGCTGTTAAAACTTGTGCATAGTTCGCGAAGTTCTCGTGTTGTATTTTTCAGCTCCATTAATTCACTTATATTCCTCTCTAAATTGTGTGTTACTGTTAACATTTTGTCAAACCTTTTTTCAAAGTTCTTAGTTACTTTGCATTGGGTTAGAACAAGTTCTTTTAATTCCCAGAAGTTTCTTATCATCCACTTTTTGAAGTCAGCTTCTGCTAATGGAACACAGTCTTTCTCCATCAGGCCTTGTTCTGTTGCTGATGAGGAACTGCGGTCCCCTGTAGAGGGAGGGGCATTCTGATTTTGGGTATTTTCAGCCTTTTTGGACTGGTTTCTTCCCTTCGTTATAAATTTATCCATCTGTGGTCTTTATAATTACCGTCTTTATAGTTGGGTTTCTGAATGGATGTCCAACTTGTTGATTCCCGGCGCTAGAATCTGAGCAACCCACTGCGGCCCGCCAAAACAGCGGCTTTAAGATTGACGGTGCTTTTCTGACTTTGCACCAAGAACCACCGCACCAAGGCAGTGGCAAAACCACCTCACCGGCCTCAAGAGTCGCGCTGGTGACACGTGGGGCTCCTCCGATGGGAATCTCCTGGTGCGTGAGCAACAAAAATTGATCTGAAAGTGTGGCGTCCTCTCGTTCTCTGCCCTTTCAGTGGGAGCTGCAATCCCAAGCTGCTAGTGATCAGCCATCTTGGATCTCTCTCCCATGTAGACTTTTTCTAAAATATAATATTTAATGCTTCATTCAGGGTGCAAAATGTTCCTTATCATTTCTACCTTATATATGACAGAGTGACACTTTGGAAAGATCACTGCTACCCAGATGTTCTCTCTACATTTTAATCCAATAGAAATATGCTATATTACTTTAAAACTTTTTCTCCCAAAATTGTATCCATTATGATCATGGGCAGGGATGACTTTGGAAGGGTGAGGTGGATGGATCATGAGTTCAGGAGATCCAGACCATCCTGGCTAACACAGTGAAACCCCATCTCTACTAAAAATACAAAAAATTAGCCAGGTGTTGTGGTGTGCACCTGTAGTCCTAGCTACTTGCGAGACTGAGGCAGGAGAATTGCTTGGACTTAGGAGCAGGAGGTTGCAGTGAGCCGAGATCACCACTGCACTCCAACCTGGGCAACAGAGGGAGACTCTGTCTCAAAATAATAATAATGATAATGGGATAATAATAATAGAATCGAGGTGAATAAACTGAAATCACATTCATGTAAAATGATTTTCCATCTAAAAAATGGAACACAGATAATGATGACCTGAGAGTGTTGAGGAGGGGAAGGGGGAGCCAAGAGTTCAAAGCTTGATGGCATAAGGAAGATTGACATTTGTGTCATCTACCCATAACTAGGACAAAGATAGCCAGTAATGGTGAAATTTGAGTTTCAAAACACAATGATTGATAATATTTCAGAAGCTACAATGAGAAGCAAGCAGGTTACGTACTTTATGCCTAGCTTCAAGAGTAAAAAGAGTGTGAATTAGAAATCAGCCACTAAATGTCTTTAAGAGCAAAAGAATCCTTGGGGCAGATGGTTTCCCCTGACAAGAAATTGAAGGGAGAATATTTTGAGGTGGAGAATTTTCTTAAGAAAACTAAACATTATCAAAATCACTCAATAAATGGTAGAAAAACTGATAATCTCAGAAGTTATAATACAAACAATTGTTATTAAAATAGATACCAAGAACTAGCTTACTAATAAGTGAAATCTTGTCATATACTAAGATTTATTTTTTTACTATCAAACAGAATATCAAGCATGCAAAGCTGTTACTACACCAGCGACTGACGTGAAGCAGATTAGACAACCCTACGATCATATTAATAAAACTCATTTAAATTCAACACATTGTTTCATAATACTGACTCCTCATTAATCAAAACCAGAAACAAAGCAACAACCAAATGTCCTCACTTATCTCAGAAGTTTCTTCAACATCGTAGAGAATATCTACCGGAAGCATTTTTTTTTTTTTGAGACGGAGTTTCACTCTTGTTACCCAGGCTGGAGTGCAATGGCGCGATCTCGGCTCACCGCAACCTCCGCCTCCTGGGTTCAGGCAATTCTCCTGCCCCAGCCTCCTGAGTCGCTGGGATTACAGGCACACGCCACCATGCCCAGCTAATGTTTTGTATTTTTAGTAGAGACGGGGTTTCACCATGTTGACCAGGATGGTCTCGATCTCTTGACCTCGTGATCCACCCGCCTCGGCCTCCCAAAGTGCTGGGATTACAGGCTTGAGCCACCGCGCCTGGCCAGCTTTAAACTACATCCCACTCTGTAGTGAAGCATAGAAAGAAATTCCCTCTATTACCAAGAATACTCAACACTGTATGAGAGTTCTTGACCAATTTAATGAGAAATTTAAAATAATAACACATAAGTATTGGATAGGACAAGAAGAATCGTTATTCTTTGCAGACGATATAGTTAATTACATAGAAAATTCAGGCACATCAACTAAAAATCTGTTGGTTCCATTTGCTACAACTTTCTTTAAAGCATGCATTGATAGAATGATTCTTTGCTCTCTGTAGTTTAGTCAGTCTGGTCTTTCTGGCTTCTTTAATTCTGAATCTAAATCACAATCTTTAGCAGCAAAATTAAGAGGCCGGGAGTGGAGAGCACAGGGAGACACTTGCCCAAGAAGGTATGTCAAGGCCAATGCACACCCTACTGTTGATATGTTTTGTTTCGTATCAGGAGAAAAGATGACAGCAGTGATATATTAACTAAATGGAAGGGTTTTATGTTCACAATCATAATGAACAAAATATTTAAATCAAGTTATAGTGGATTGAATACTTTTTCTCAATTCTTCATTTCCCAAATGTTAAAAATGTATGTGTCCCTCATCATGCAATGCTTCAGCTCTCTGCTTACGGATGGCATCTATTTTGTTGCTGGTTGAGATGTTGAGATTGGCCACGTGACTTGCATTGACTAATGGAATATCAGCAAACGTGATGTAAGTCCAAGATTTTTTAAAAGCCTACATGGCTCATCATGATGGCTTATGCCTGTAGTCCCAGTACTTTGGGAGTGTGAGGAAGGAAGATTGCTTGAGCCCAATTAGAGACTAACCTGGGCAACATGGCAAAACCCCGCCTCTACACAAAATACAAAAATCAGCCTGGCATGGTGGCGTGTTCCTGTAGTCCCGACTACTCAGGAAGTTGAGGTGGGAGGATCACCTGAGCCCAGGGAGACAGAGGCTGCAGTGAGCTGTGATGGAGCCACTGGATGCCAGCCTGGGTGACAGTGAGACCATGTCTCAAAGACAAGCCTACTTGTCCTGGCTTACCCCTTGCTCATCTGCCATTAACTATAAAACACACACACAGACACACACGCGCGCGCACGAGTGCACACACAGACACACACGCGAGTGCACACACAGACACACACCCACACGCTAAGCTTGAAGAGTTGACACTTCAACCTCATCTGGTACCTCAAATGAAACTGGTGAAGCCGGGTGCTTCCATTTGCAGGAACCTGTCTAAAACAAACTTTCCCATGTTTCTAAGCAATTAACTTCAGAGTCTCATCTACAGACGTTCTCCTTTTACTCTGAGTCTCTCACACATATACAACCCTTGCCAATCTGCTCCCACACTTCTTTCCATTTCCATAGATATCTTACTCTTTCTAGATCATAGGTCTGGAGGACATTAAGATATGGTCCGTCTGGGCAATTGCGGAGCTGCCAACGCTTACTAAGAATTAGACATTTTATGAAGAGACAGAGAGGAAATCCTTAATTCCCTTCCAGGAAGAGCTTTTTAAATTTAGAAACAAAAAAATATTATGACAAACCTACTGGGAAGATTGCTCCTGATTAACTTTTTGTATTTTGTTATATCTGAGTAATATCTGCACATCTGGAACCAGTTTTAATTTCTCAAAACATGACGAGAGTAGACCATAGTTATCCTTCTTTTCCCTTTCCTAAGAGCTCTTGCCTTCCTTTCCTCGGAAAACATTTTGATCTAGCACACTGCTCCTATTACAGCACCCACTTTTTTTGCGTTCATGACCTTTTCTGGCTTTCTCAGGGTAGGAACCAGGAGAGAGGAGTGAAGACGAGAAGAAAGGTCTTATCTCACTGGCCCAGATGCAAACTCTTGAGTTCCTCCAGTTGAGGTTCATTTGAGATACTTTCTTTCTGAAACGATTCACAGACATCCTGGGAGAGTCCTCCACTGACTTCCTCTGACTGAATCCCCTCAGGGTGGGCAGTGTTCTCTTATTTATCCTGATAAATTCTTATCTTCTATTACAGACCACACAGGTCACCGTCCTGATCACTGGGTCCACAGCTGGCTCCAGGAGATGCATACTTGTGACCACCCACCTCTACTGCAGAAAAGCATTTATTTCACCAGCTGGCTTGGTCCAGTTAATATTTCTATTAGGCATTTCTAGCAGTGCGTCTAGAATCAGTCCCTGGGCCCCAACAAACTCCAAAGAAGATCAGTCAATACCTGTGTTTCCCTCAAACCTGAAGTGGATGCTGCCCATTTTCCATCCATACACCTATGGTGGGTTTTCATTTCCATGTGTGCCAGAGCAAATTTCCAATCATGACTTTATGCTGAAAGCCCTCTTTGATCACAGGACCCATTCTGCCTTTGCAAATGGCAGGGAAGCAATGCCAGAGAATTAGCATCTCTGCCCCCAAAAGCTGTCCTCAGATGGCATCTGATAAGAATTGGTAAATGATCATGACATCAGGGTGAATGGGACATCTGTCACCTCAAGCATTTATCATTTTTTTATATTACAAACATTCCAATATACTTGTGACTATTACTCATATGCTTGCATCAAAATATCTCATGTACCCCATAAATATATACACCTACTGTATACTCATAAAAATTAAAGATAAAAAGAAATGCAAATAACATTTTAAATCTCATGTTTAATTAATAAATGCATTTTACCTCCCCCCACCAACAAAAGAATTGGTGGATGAATATGTTTGTTTCAGTTCTCTGTTGCCAAGGGAAGCTAACTCTCAGGTATGTCTTCTATACTCTTTCCAAGCGCTCCTCGCTGAGACTTAGCTCTGATTGTCCCACAGTGGTGACCAGCTTGATAGCAGTCCTTTTAAAAGCTTCTTCCCCTTTCTTTCTCATGACTTCACTTTCCTACAGTGTTTTCTGATCATACCGACCAAAGACATTATTTGCCCCTGAATTCTCATCTCCGTGTCATCTTCTACCTGACGACATCATGAGAAAAAGACATCCTGCACTTTGCTGATTATGAGAAAAGAACACACCATGCCACTTCCCCTAGGTAGGGTAATCCTGGCACTGAAGAGCACAAATGACTTTCCGAAGAAATGTGTAAACACTTGGACTTTTCTATCAACCTTTCTGTGCTCTCATAAGTTTCACTAACAATCTTTGCAAGTGGCTGCCTAACACCTCATTTTGGAAGATGGGTGCCCTTATTACCCATTGTTTGTCTAAGCCAGAAAGAGTCCTTTTCACAATCTTGTTTGAGGAATGAGAATAAATACAAACACTGACAGGCCAAAAGACTACAGTAATAGAGCAAGTAGAGTTCAAACCTATTGAGCTCTCTTCCCAAACTGGGACATTTCGCTGTGAGAGAATTCTTATCCTGAGTTTGATGTTTATTATTCTCAGAAGCTCTTTTGATTTTGTGATCTGGGGTGTTCCTGGTCATAAGAGCTTAAACCCCCATCAACCACTTGGATTAAGAGTATCCACAAACAGAATTGCAAATACCGGCTTATGATTACCAGATTTTGTGGATATTAATATTTCATAAGGAGACTTAATCTATTTCATTGCATTTTACATTAGTTGTTTTAATAAATCTTTTTCTACCAGTAGTATCTGACAAATTTCACAGACTTTATAAATAATTGGTCAATATAGAATATGTCATAAAGTGACTCCATCTTTGGAAAGAGTCTCAGTTGCTACTTTTGTGTTACGTTCTCACAAACAACCTGTAAGTCACAATTAATGGTGGTTAAAACTGTGACAGGTATTTGACTTGTTAAATGACAAGTTTTGTTTGAATGCCTAAGAAGCTTAATTCCCCATAATTACAGATTATGACATGGCAAATTTCCCTCAGCTCTAACCTAGTGCTATTGATGAGAACACCTTTAATGAAAGACACTCAATGGAGGAAGAAAATCCAAGATTAGTAAAACAAGTGAAATGTAAATAAGTCACAGAAAGCTACAAAAAAACAAAACAAAACAAAAAAAAAAAACAAAAAAAAAATTCTATTACATAATTGGAAAATAAACATACAAAGCTTTCAGTCTGATCATTATGACTAAAGTACCCATGTAAGTAAAGTAGAAACACTGGGGATTTGTTTTAATGCTTTGAGTTTCTGAGTGTAACTTTGGGGCAAATAGTTTGTAATGAGTTCTAGTCTTTCCTTTTTAATCTCAAGGATTATTCAAGCTATGGGGCAGCAGCATTTAAGATATTTTCAACTCTGAGAAAGCTTGCACATAACCTTCATTAGAAAAGAATGAACTTCCTTAAAGGCATTTGAAGCCACAGCCTAGTACCTACAAAAAAGAAATTTAAAAAATAGCCAGGTGTAGTGGTGCACGTCAGGAGTCCTGGCTACTCAGGAGGTTGAGGTGGGAGAATACCTGAGACCAGGAGTTCCAGGCTGCAGCAAGCTAAGATCATACCACTACACTCCATCCTGAGCAACAGAGTGAGACCCTGAATTTAAAAAAATAGAATAAAACAGATACGAGGATATCATTAAAGTATTTGACCTTCTTATTAGTTTTAAAAAATACACAAACATAAATTTAAGTCTCAGATAATATAAACTTTTTTTTCCTTTGGGAAATATTAGCTATAAAGTGGATAGCTTTGGTACACACAATCTGATTGTCAGAATATTAAGTTTATAGAAACACTAGGTTAGAGTTCAGGGAAATGCGCATTGTTATTTAGAAGTGGAGAGCCTTACAGAGTAATTGGCAGAGAATGCTTTAATGTGCTGTTGAATCAAATAGCGCTAACATTTATAATAATTTTCATGACTAGAAGGTATTGCATATTCTGGTCAATGAATTATTTAGACCCTAAACATAATATCCTTTCTACAAACATAAAAGTAGTACCATCACTCCAGTCCATGTTTCAATGAGTTCTCTTTTAACCAGGCTAAGCGCTTGCATTTGAAGGCTGTCCTGGTCAATATTTTACTTATTTTGAAAAAGCTGGCATTGCCTTTAGAGACACTGACCTCTTTCTGCTTAAAGTGGAGCACATAAGGTATATTGATGTTTGAGTTACAGGTATTATGATGTTTAATGAAATCATAAGGCAGGATTAGTCATCTCTGTCATTGGCTGAGGGTTACTGGGAGCTGTGCTTGCGTGCTGGTGCCTGGCAGATGTTTCTAAACTTGGGGGCCACAAGGGTTCTCTAGCTGAACCTTTACCTGTCCCACAATGTGTGACATTCCTGTGCAATTCAACAGCATGGAAAGTCCAGCCCTCAGCCACTCCGATGTCAGTTCACTGGAGAGTATCCTGTCCTCTTGTCTCACCTGTGTGGACAGAGGTGTGTACTGCTTCCCCAGTCTCTGATGGGGAAAATGAGATTTTCCTTTCTCACCTGAGCTCAGCCTTGCCTCAGGATGAAAAAGGAAGCTTTTTTTTTTTTTTTTTTTTTTTAGGAGATGAGAGTAACAAACCTTCCAGACTCAGTGAGTTCTCCCTGGTGTGTGTATTTGTGTATGATCATAACTATGGATCTTATTAGGGTGAGCAAACACACTGTATATCCAGATTCACCCCACTCCAAGGGGACTTTTTCTTTAACTGACATCTGTCATAATTTACATGCACAGAACTTACAGAAATGGCACTACCATACACCTAAGAAAGTCCAAGGTGCTATTCATGGGGAAGTGCAAACACAAGGTGAGGGAATCTGATGTATTTAGAGTCTACATTTCACAAATGGATGCTTTCAATAATATAAAAATATTACACCACAAGGTTGCCAGTCACAACAGCATAGCGCTCGTGAAAATGTGAGTTCACAACACAGTGCAGATTTTGCAGTTGGCCAATAGAATGTGAATTTTAAAGCTGTTTAATAATTGTCAGTCTTATTTTTTCCCAATATCCCAGTGGATTTGTTATGGAGAGAAAACTTTACTTGGGGACAAAGCCAAAAGCCCTCTTCCCAGGCTCTCTTGGATGCAGAGGGCATGTGGACTGGCCTTCCAGGCATCTGAGCCACAGCTCCACATCTCATGAGAGGGCCTGTGCAACATCACCTTAGAGACGGAGAGCATCGCTTCAGAATCACAGAAGCTTGAATTTCACACCTGGTGCTGCCCCTTGTGATCTTGCGTAAGTTACACTCTACAGGTCTCCATTTCATTTTCTGTCATTTGGGATTAATAATAGACTCTATTTCCTAGGACAGTTGGGTGCATCAATTAGATAATATATGTAAAGTAGTTAGCACTACGTTCTAGGTTGAACTCAGATATTGTTCAATTAATGGTGACTACTTGGCCAGGGTCAGTGGCTGATGCTTGTAATCCCAGCAGTTTGGGAGGCCGAGGTGGGCAGATCACTGGAGGTCAGGAGTTTAAGGCTATCCTGGCAAACATGGTGAAACTCTATCTCTACTAAAAATACAAAAATTAGCTGGGCATGGTGGTGCATGCCTATAATCCCAGCTACTCAGGGTTAGAAGGTAGGAGAATCGCTTGAACTCTGGAGGCGGAAATTGCAGTAGGCCAAGATCACATCACTGCACTCCAGCCTAGGGGACAGAACAAGACTCCATCTCAAGAAAAAAAAAAAAAAAAAAAAAAGGTGACTACTGTAAATAATAAAATAATATAAAATTATGCAAATAATACTATTATTATTCAAGGTTGGCTTCATTGCAGCAACCTTGCTGAGGATCTCTGAATGATACAATTTTTTAGAATCATTAAAAAGTTCTTAAAGGTATTAGCTTCTTGCCCTTCCTGGATATAGATTTTACTGCCAAGTTGTAATATGGGCTTACAGAATCAAAAACAGCAGTTTATCATTCATATTATGCTTTAAAAATGTTTTAGATGAATCAAATTTATATTTTAATTATCTACTTAAAAGACATCCAAACTTTTTTACATATTATTAACGAACAATAAAATAAATGAGCAATTCTTATGATTGCTGAATTGGAAAACAAACACTCTGATCAAAATCAGAACATAATGTTTGCATATATATTTTTAAACAGCATTATGGAAATATAATTAGCATACCACACAATTCAGCGTTTGTAAGTATATTCACAGATTTGTGCAATCATCACCACAATAAATTTTAGAACATTTTTATTGCTCAGAAAAGAAACCCTGAGCAATGTGAATGATAATTCACTGCCCATTGCTCCCTCCTCCCAGGCCCGGCAACTACTAAGCTTCATTCTGCCTCTGGACATACCTATGTTGGACTTTTCATATACATAGAATCATAGGCCAGGTATGTGCCTCCTACCTGTAATCCCAGCACTGTGGGAGGCTGAAGCAGGAGGATAGCTTGAGCCCAGGAGTTGGAGACCATCCCTGTCAATATAGTGAGGCCATATATGTCTCCACACAAAAGAAAAATAAAAATTAAAAACTAGCCAGTTGTGGTGGTGGATGCCTTTCGTCCCAGCTACTCAGAAGGCTGAGGTGGGAAGATGACTTGAGCCCAGGAGGCGGAAGCTGCAGTGAGTCATGATCCTGCCACTGCACTCCAGCCTGGGTGACAAAGTGAGATCCTGTCTCAGAAAAAAAAAAAAAAATCATATAATGTGTGATGTGACAGCTGAATCTCTGGAATTGGTAAATACATATGTTACTTTATATAAGAAGAAAGGATTTTGTAGTTGTGATTAAGCATCTTGAGCTAGGGAGGTGATACTAGAATACCCAGGCACATCCTATGTAATCAAAAGCGACCTCAAAAAAGGGAGGTGAGAGGGTGAAAGTCAAAGAGGAAGAAGGTGAATAAAGGAAGCAGGGGTTAGGGCAATGTGGCCACAGGTGAATAAAGGAAGCAGGGGTTAGGGCAATGTGGCCACAGGTGAATAAAGGAAGCAGGGGTTAGGGCAATGTGGCCACAAGCCCAGGGCTGCCCGCAGCCTCTAGAAGCTGGGAGAGGCAAGTCACTGAGTCACCCTCAGGATCCTTGAGAAATAACTAATCTTGACAAATGTTTGATTTTATCTCCTTAAAATTGATTTCTGAATTCTAGAGATGAAAGAGAATAATTTTGTGTTGTTTAAATCATGACGCTGGTGGTAATATATTACAAAAGGGAAACTAATACATGTGGCCATTTGACTGATTTCTTTCACTGAGTGCAATATTTCCAAAGTTCATTCATGTAGCATGTACTTCTTTTCTTTTTTATGGCTTAGTAATATTCCATTGTGTGGATGTACAACATGTTGCTTATCCACTCTTCAGTTGACAGACAGTTGGCTTGTTTCGACTTTTGACTATTCTGAATAATGCTGCTGAGAATATTCATATGCAAGTTTTACATATGTTTTCACTCTCTCAGTATATAGCAAGAAATATTACATTGGTGCAAAAGTAATTGCGGTTTTTATCATTAATTTTAATAATGATAAAATAATAGTGAATGTAAATCAGAGTCTCAGAAAGCTACGAAAAATCCTATCACTTAATTTGAAAATAAACGCACCAAGCTTTCAGTTTGATTGAAAGATTTTGTTATTATTTTTAATGGTAAAAACTGCAATTTCTTTTGCACCAGCCTAATGCAATAGTGTGTCACATGCAATTCTATGTTTAACATATGAGGAACTGACAAACTGTTCTCCACAGTTGCTAGGCCAGTACACAGTGAAACAAGCAAAATATAAGGTTCTAACTTCTAACATTCTCATTAACAAGTGTTTTTTATTTGTTTATTTAGTTATTTATTTTTTTTTATAACCATCCTAGTAACTATGAAGGGGTATCTCATTGTGGTTTTGCCTTGGATTTCCCTAATGATTAATAACATTGAACTTATTTTTATGTAGTTATTGGCCATTTGTATATTTTATTTGAATAAATATTTATTCAAATCATTGGCCACTTTAAAATGTGTAACTGATATTTCTAATATTAACTTAGAAGAGTTATTTCCATATTCTGGATACCAGCTCTTATCTGACCTACAACCTGCAAATGTTCTGTAGCTTATCTTTTCTCTTTCTTGATTGTTTTCTTCGATGCAGAAAAGTTTTATTTTTGATTAAATCCAATCGATTTATTTTTTTCTTTGGTTTCTTGCGTTTTTGGTGTCAAGTCTTAGAACCACTGCCTATGCTAAGATCATGAGGATTTGCAGTCACGTTTCCTTCCGAAACTTTTGTGGCTTTAGCTTTTACATATAAACATATCATTAACATATCATTCAGTGATTCTCCTCCCAGTTGTGTAACCACAGGAATTGAAAACAGCAGCAGTAATCATAGAAAGCAACATGGAAACAACCCAAATGTCCATCAGTGGATGAATGAATATGCACATTGTGTTATAGCCATAAGTGGAATATTACTGAGCCTTGAAAAAGAGTGAGGTATTGAAACACATAACAACATGGATAAACTTTGAAAAGATGATACTGAGTGAAAGAAGCCGGAAACAAATGGTAACATATGTACAATTCTATTTATATGAAACATCCAGGTAGATAAATCCATAGCGGTAGAATGCAGATGGAAGCTTTTAAGTGTCGGAGGGTGGGAGAAATTGAAATAAATTACTTAATGGGTAAATGGTTTACTTTGAAATGATGAAACTGTTTTGGAACTAGAGAAGGTAGTTTCACAATATTGTGAATATATAAATGCCACTGAGTCTTTCACTTTAAAATTGTTAATTTTGTAATATGTGAATTTCCAGTCATAAATTACTATAAAGTTACATTTTGGGGTTTTTCTTCTCATATGCATAAGGATGATGACTTTTTGCAGCAGATCTAATAAAAGATTACATGTATATTCAGCATCCTGGGGTCACCAAGAACCATAAGCATGCAATGACAAGTAAAATGTGGGCATCTTTGATGACAGCTTCATGGCCCACAGGGGATACACGGACATAAGGGGTGGAGGCAGAATGTGCTCAGTGCCATGACAGTCACACGAGCACAGTGTTTCAAAGGTTTAGATGGAGACAGATGCTGATGTCTTTCAGGGAAGACTTCAGTAGCTGATGTTGGATAAGGCCTTGGGAAAGTTAGAAAGTTTTATCAGCGTGTGAGGGCTAAGGTGGAGGTTCCAGGTATAGGGGACTTAGCAAAGACACGGATTTGGGAAACACTCAGCCAAGAGAAAAGCATGCGACTTCTGTTGACCGAAGGAAAGAACACATGCTCAGCAGTGAGTTCCAATTCTCAACGTATGATGGATCATGTTGTCAAGGTTTGCAAACCTGCATACGACTTGTTTATAAGGGAAGACCTGTGCCTATTCAGACTATAACTATGAATGTTAATTAAAGTGACGACGCACGATAAGTGATACATGTTTATCTCAGGCATTTTACTTTAATTTAAACTGTGCAAATGTATATTGACTACTCTTTCCTTTCCTGTAAGGCTGCGGCAATCACTCATGGAGCCGAGATCACATTGCCAGCACCCCAAGGGAGGATGCCACAGCAAAGCTCTGTCAGCCTGTGCACAGGTGCCACCTGGAAGTACAGGGGAGATAATGCATGAGGGGGGCATCCCTAAATTAATGGGAAGTGGGTGTTGGTGGATAAATGCTTCCAACCCTCCATTCCTTGGTCGGGAAATTCTGATATGTGTTCCATACAGCCAGTAAAAATCCCGGTTTCCCAGTGTTCACAACCACGTGGCCTCTTCCCGTCTGTATCCTGCTCTTTCCTCTCCTTAAACCCACTTTCAGTTCCGCTCTTGAAAACACCTCCCAAATCACCAACCTCCGCCAAGAGTTTAACTCACGTTTTATATCGGGGAACCAAACCATGACAAGGCACAGAAATTTTTCTCTGGTCTGCCATGCTGATTGGAGTTCTCCATCTTCTTTCGTGGATAAAATATATCTATCATTCATTTGCTGTAATGATCAGCTTTAAGTCACTTAAAGCCACTTAAGAACCTAACGACACGTAAGAAGCAATCAGGATAGAGAGTCCATGGATGTTTTCATCATTTGTTTCCAAAATTGAACGCTGTTTTCTTTACTCCCAACTTTATAGTCTTTCCTTTCAGCAATTTATATTTATCCAGACTTCCCAATGTATCCAAGGAAGTTTTCATAGAAATAACGTCTCTCATTCTTCTTACCACGTTAAATAATATTTAATTATATTACTCAATTACATTAACAACTAATCAATCCGAAATGAATCTGCTAAAAGCCTGCTAAAAATCTGGAGTCAAACTTAAAGTATATTGGAGTTAATTATCTTTGTTAGAGGGGCCTGAAGGAGGTCAATTTAATTTCCCAAGAGCCAGAAAATGATAAATGAATTATGGGGGAAGAAGTAGACTATAGATGAATATGAGATTGAAGAATCAGATTCAATATAGATACATATAATCAACATATATTATACTTTAATTAATACATAATATGTTTGTGTATGTATACATACATATATGTTTACACAGGCATACACACACAGAAACCTAAAAGCATCTTAAATAATTTTGATGTGATCAGATTGCATATGCTATTCACATGTTAAACCTCGAAATTTCACTGTGCGCGTTAAAGACAAACTGACCTGTAGACGGAGTGCAGTCTACATTCAGCAAAGAGTCTGGGAAACACGAATCGTGTTAAACCCGGAGCCCATTTTATACAAACTGTGCAGACTAGGCTCTTACACCACAGGAATATAGATGAGCCCACACTAAATTTTACCAGAGGCTTAAGATGACAATGCAGTTTAATTAGACAGAAGAAAACTGTGTATATTTTTTCTTAAGAGAGAAATTGAGACTCCATTTATTGTCTGGATAGGAAGGCTAATGTATAGTTAAACAATTCCTAATAATGGGAAGTACAAACAATAGGACATTTATCAGCCTTTGTCCTTTATTATAAAATCACACCTATTGAATGTTACACAGATTTTTCTAGCTCAGGCTTTCAATTAAATAGAGAAGGGAAAAAAAAGAGAAAAAGTTTTCCTGGTGGAATTTATTGAAAATCTCTACCATTCTTTCTCTTTCTCTAGAATCAGTTAGTCTCACAGAATGTTCACATTGGAAATAGAATAAAACATAAAACTGAGATTTGGGGGGCATTTAGTGAGTTCAAATACATCACCATGGAAAATATGAACGCAATATAAACCTGGAGCTCCTTCTAGCAATTGACTGCATCTATTTCGCTTGAATTTAGGTCCTGATGAAAAAACAACTGTAAATTTTTTAAATTGCATTTTAAGTTTTAGGGTACATGTGAAGAATATGTAAGATAGTTGTGTAGGTACACACATGGCAGTGTGGTTTGCTGCCTTCCTCCCCATCACCTGTATCTGGCATTTCTCCCCATGTTATCCCTCCCCCACTCCCTGCCCCTCACTGTACCTCCCCTCTTTCTCCCCACAGACCCCAGTGTGTGATGTTCCCCTCCCTGTGTCCATGTGTTCTTATTGTTCAACACCCGTCTATGAGTGAGAACATGCGGAGTTGGATTTTCTGTTTCTGTGTCAGTTTGCTGAGAATGATGGTTTCCAGGTTCATCCATGTCCCCATAAAGGACACGAACTCATCGATTTTTATGGCTTCATAGTATTCCATGGTGTATATGTGCCACATTTTCCCTGTCCAGTCTATCATCGATGGGTATTTGGGTTGGTTCCAAGTCTTTGATATTGTAAACAGTGCCACAATGAACATTCGTGTGCATGTATCCTTATAATAGAACAATTTACAATCCTTTGGATATATACCTAGTAATGGAATTGCTGAGTCAAATGGAATTTCTATTTCTAGGTCATGATAACAACAACATAATTGTTTTGCCATGTTTTGAAGTCCCATGGAGATGTAGAAATATGTTTCCTAATGATGTGCACTGCCCATAGTATCAATGAGCTGTCAGAGGGAGACCAAAATAATGTGGATTTGATATATTCGTGGGCGAGAGAACTATGTGCTCAGAATTAAGGATAAGATAAGGCAACACAAGACAGAGCAGATATTTCTTTTTTCATTTCTTCTTGTCTTTTTAGTACCTCTTTCTCTTCTTAATAGCACCTCAATTTATTTTTGTGTGTGAGAGAGAATTTAAGACAGCTCCTACCTATTCTCCGGTGTTTAAAAAGTGGGTAAAAATCCCTAACTAAACCCACAAGGTACCTCTTTCTCAGTGGAAGGACAAATTGCTTGATGATGTTCCAAGTTCCATTCTCTCAAGGTCCCTTTCATTTTTCCAGGTGGCTTCTGACAAGAGGTTGCTGGGAAGTTTCCTGCTCTCCGTCCTGCAGGATTGCCTTGGATTGCCCATTGATGGGCCAAAATCCAGCTACCTGGCAATTCAGTAAATCCCTAGTGTGTGTCCAATAAATTGTCTTATGCTTAAATTAGAACAAACTGGTTTTTATCTTCGTGCTAAGAATCTCATTAAATGTATCATAAATTTCAAAATCAAAAACTTAATAAAAGCATATCTATCTATCGAGTACTAAAATTTGCCTGGTTGCTTTTAAGTATACGTGGACTTCATGCCTTCAAAACTTGATAATTTTTCTTCTCAAGTAATCCATACAGCAGTTTTTCCCCCCAAAAGTTAATTAACACTATGTGATCATATTTTTGGTGAGTGCTCCATAAGTTCAATGACTGAAGAAATGGATGTGCTTGAAAGATTTCGGTGAAGATAAGAGAGGCAGGGGAGAAATTTTGTACCAAAATACAGACATACTGGCTCATTACATTTTTTAAAACCTTGAAAAAAAAAAAAAGACTTTTAACTTGATACTCTTCACACACAATTCCTAGCCTTAACTGCACAGCACACTAAACAGAGTATTTAAATGGGAGCCAAAATCTAGATATTTCCATTCATTTATATACTATGTCTCTGAATTCTATAAACGTACCTGCCCTTTAAAACTGGATTCCCACATTCCCTCATCTAGGGTTGTCCTTTAGACATGGTGTCCCAGGCCACTTGAGCAAAATAATATGAGCAGAAGTGATATGTATCACACTGAAGCAGAACCCTTCAAATACAGCTTCATCTTCTCTAGTTAATCATTCTCTTCTCCTGGCTTGACTCAGACAAGTATGGTCACGTTGGAAGCCACATGTTGACAGTCCTAGAATCACAAAGCACAAAGGGCTGAGTTTCTCATGACCACTTAGAGGAGGGCCATATGTGATCAAGAACAATTGCTTTGATATTAGAAATCATAGAAATAAAAGAAATAAATGTCTATCAAGTTTGAGCTACTATGTATTTTGGATTTATTTGTTACAGCAATCAGCATTACTTTAAGTGAGAGAGAGAGAGAGAGAGAGAATACTGCATCATAAATGTTTACATGTTTTGTGAGATAGAGGCCTGAAGATATGCATTTCTTTTATTCACTCAGTAAATAGTTATTAAAATTCTACTCTATCCTAGATAGACTGCAAAGGCTGTTGATAAAATGTAGTTTATAATTTTTAGTGCATCTTGTATTAATCTTCTTGGTCTGAGAATCACTTTATAATCTTAAAAATTATTGATGACTCTAAAGGTCTTTTGTTTGTGTGTATTATATGTGTATTTGCATTTACAGTATTAATCACTAAAACTAAAATTTTAAAAAATATTCATGCATTTATTTAAGATAATATAAATATATTTTATGTTAATATAAGTATTTTTATGAAAGTGACTATACTTCCCAAGACAAAATTTATGGGAGTTTTACATTTTTGCAAATATCTTCAATGTCTTAGAGACGACAGCTGAATTCTCACATCTGCTTTCTCATTTGCTGTGTTATGACAGGTTCTTTTGATTGAAGTGTATTAAAATATAAAGCCCTCCTCAGATGGAAAAACAGAATTCAAAAATCTTTTCAGATATAGGTATTCTTCTTTGATACTACACCCCAAATCAACAAGTGGCATTAAAAAAATTATTAGGTGTATTATGGAATTTGAAACTATATCAATATACATTTCATACTCTGCTGTATTACAATCCATTGGTATCTCTTGCATATTGAATTTTAGCTATGTTGGATTTTGTAACATGATGCAGTAAAAGTTTGAAAGAGATTAGTTCACTGGTTTCTTCAGATCTTTTCTTTTTCACAATATATTTTTTAAAGTCATATTTATTCATGTCACCAGTGATCTCATTTGCAGTTTTGAGTATTGAAAACATATTAAACTTGTGATGATAGATACAAAGTTTCAAAAATTGTTATTGTTACTTGAAAGTTCAGGTTTTATCTTGGGTAACAAATGCCATCAATTTCCCCCTTCCCTTGAAGGCAGCTCACTTGATTCATTGTTGAGAAAATGTCTGCCAAATCCCAAAATCTGAATAACTCATGGTTTATCTGTCACTTCATCTTTCATACAAAAAAGGAGTTCTGTGAAAATAGTGTTTCTTTTAACTAAAAACTCATACAAAAACAGAATTGGTTGTTTATGATAAGCATTGTACTCCAATACGCAGCAGAAGTGCTTCATGCCATCTCCTTATGTTCTGACACAAAAGGCTTAGAGATCTATGCTCAAGTGCTGAGATTTAATAAAATCAATGATCTTTCCATTAGCAGAAGATTTAGCTGTGATGCCAGGGATTCTCACAGTGACCACCATAGCCTTTCCATCCCTCTGCTTTGATCTATGCTAAGGCCCCTGCAGTATCACCACCTGTCATTTTCCTCCTCCAAGGCAAGCATCGATGCACTTGCTCCAGAATAAACGATGAGTACAAACTTTTCCAGCATTTCTCTCTTTGAGTACCACTGCATTTTCATCACATAAAAGGCAGTCTTTGATGGCTACCTGGTGCTCATGCCAGATAAAAATAAGCAAAGTAGCAAGCCCAGGGGTGCATTCATTTTGATTTTTTGAATGTTTTTCTTTTTTCTGAGTTATTAATTTACTCAGAAATGATGAGAGATTTCAGAACTTCAGTGGAGTGGGCAGCTTCGTGTGGATGCCATTTCAATAGTGATTTATAATATTTTCCAAGAATGTTATTATTGCTAAAGAAGAAAGAATCCTTGTCATCTAGAACGACTTTGATGCCTCTACATTCTGGGACAGGAACTTTGTCTCCCGCATTTACACTAACTGATTGACTCTCTCCGTCCTTTCCATTAGATCCCAACCCAACAGCTATGACTTTTGCTTGCAAAACTTCTCCTTGAGATTTTCCTGGAGGCATAACGCCTGCTTCGGTTACAGTTTTGGTGGCACTCCTTTTGACCAATACTCATCAAAGAATGGAAGGAAATTTCTAAAGGCTGGTCCTGCCCTGACTCCTGGTTCCACAGCTCATCTTCACCCATTTTCAAGGCAAACATATGATGTTGCATATGAGATATTAACTCAGTCTTCATGTTGACAGCTAGGTCTTTTGATCAGCGGGATACCGTATCGTGGGAAAGTGGAGGTTCTGTAATTTATTTCACTAGAGTTTCACCTGGGAGAAATCCAGTCATGCCAAGCATGCAGAGCTCTGACGTTCTCTTGCCTTCTTAGTCAATACCACATCACGATTTACGCTTCAGAAGCATCGTGTTTGTTTTTCCCTTCTAATTTGAAAAACGGCAACAAAAGTGTTGTGACCTTTAATGAGCACGTATTAGTGCACATATTGGTGCAAAAATATTGCAGTAACAACTTCACCAAAAACAGTCAATGACTTCTTTCAACTTAAAAAGATTAATCACAAAATGATATTGAAGTCGATCTTATACCTTGTTAGTATTTGAAATGTTCTCTTGAATATGATACAAGAAATTAACACTAAATTAAGGGGAATACACATTTTTTCTTATTTTATTCATAATTTAAACTTCCACCTAGACTTGAAATTTTATTTTTTAATTGACCAATAGTCATACTTTTTAATGGGGTATCTGAGAATGTTTCTATGTGTATACACAATGCAGAGTGATTAAATCAGAATAACCAGCATATGCATTTCCTCAAACACTTACCTATCATTTTTCTTGGAAATGTTTAATATCTTCCTTCTAGCTATTTGAAACTATACAATTTTTTTAAGGTAAGGCTGTCGTATTAAGCATCTCTTCTTTAAGGACCGGGAGAATGACTTAACAAGATTGAGCAATGTGCGTAAACGCATGTGAAATGAGGTTTGATTTCAGTAGATTGCTTTGGAGGAAAAGCTGTGCAGCAGGCTGGCCACACTTTCCTGCCTCCCCAGGGCTCAGGGTTAGAACTAGGAAAGGCGACGAACAGACATTAATTGAGGTTCAACACTCACGTCAGGTGAACGTAGTTAGCCTTTGGGCTCTCAGTTTCCCAAAAAGCCGGGCAGTTCTGATGGCTTCTGCCCATCACCCAAGCCCTGTGCCTCCCTTCTCAAAGTGGCACGCTGGGCCAAGCCCGGCTAATTCAGGGAAACTGTATAATATGTTACTGTTAACTATAATCATGCTACAGTGATACAGAACAGTAGAACTCATTTCTGCAAGCTGGCTATAATTTTTTTTTTTTTTTTTTTGAGATGAAGTCTCACTCTGTTGCCCAGGCTGGAGTGCAGTGGCATGATCTAAGCTCACTGTAGCCTCTGCCTCCTGGATTCAAGCAATTCTCCTGCTTCAGTCTCCTGAGTAGCTGGAATTACAGGTACCCACCACCATGCCCGGCTAATTTTTGCATTTTCACTAAAGACGGGGTTTCACTATGTTTGCCAGGGTGGTCTCGAAGTCGTTTAACAAATGGCTCCTTCTCCCTCCCTGTCTGCTATACTTCCTAGCCGCTAGATTTTTTTGAGCAGATTTCTCCTTTTCATGAGATGGACAGCTATTTCAACAGTCATTTTTAGTTTTTTTCAGCGTTTTTATGTAGACAGTGCTGTTTTAGCTTGAGAGAGACAGTCTTCAGATCTTACTTTTGAAGTTTTATCCATCTTTAAACAAAGAAGATCATATTTTAAATAATATTCTGATATTTTAGGATAAAATTCTTACTGAATGGTAAAATTGCAGATTTGGGAAAAAGAAAACTATATCAATTTTTGAAAGGAAAGTATGATTTCAAAGCTAGATAATAGCGTATCTCTTGTGTTCTTTCACGGGCTCGAGGAAAACTCTGTGTCTTCAAAATAATGTCATTGAATGAGAATGAGGTTTCAACATTTCACAGATAAATCTGAAGATAAATAGTAGAGAGTCAGGAGGAGCACTAAAAACAAACAATTATTTTCTGAAAGTGTACACATTTTGTTCTAAATTTTCAGACTTGGAACATTTTAAGAAACAAGAATGCACAGGCACACACCCCATGCAGTGACATCTTCACAGCAGTGACATCACCAGACATCAGTAGAAAACTACCCTGTTCACACCTGAGAGATTTCTCTGTGAAAAAGGCACTGGTACCTCAGTATTATTATGTAAAGTGTTGTGATCTTATAGGCCCCTCGAATGATTGCCTGAGACCCCCAATGATTTTCTGAGCACATTAGTAAAAGCATTGTACCAGAATCTACAGTTTAGAGGACATAGCTAAGTAAAAATCCTCGTTCATCTCCTATGTAAATGGTATCCATACACGTTTTGTCACATTCGGTAACTCATTTGACTCCCCACTGTCCCTGCAATGTTGTAAGTAAGGGCTCATAGTCCCTTTCTAGGTATGAAAACTGACACCCTGTAACTGGCCCAGGTTTACGAATTTCCTAAGTATCTGAGTCCGGACAAATTCTGTGACCTTTGGACATACTTTTTTCTGCAGAACGTTTATCACATTCAGAATAGACGCCACATGTGTGCAACATGACGTCAGAAGCTGAAAATCAGGAAAGAAATGTAACAGGGGAGCCAATTAAAAGGAAAAGAAAGCACAAATAGAAATGCAAGCAGAAAAGCTTGACTATCTTCTCTGTTAACATGAGCAGGCCCGTTGTTTCCTTTTCTAACCTCCCTCAGAGCTAAATGATCCTCTCTGGAGGTGAAGAGCATTCCAAGCTTGTCTTCCCTTGCCTTCAGAGCCCCCAGTCACCCACTCCTGACATGCATGTCTCTTTCTGCCATTTTTTTCTATCAAATATGTGAAAAGATCCTGCATAATTACCCCCATCTTAGTGTAAGTCTTTCTTGGGTCTTAGAAATGTCAGTTTACAAAGAATGAGATGCAGAGGAAAGATATTTTTAAGAACCTCCTTCCATATCTGTCACCTGTCACCTTTATTCTCAAAAATTAAAAAAAAAATAAAACAAATGGAAGCAAGCATAGAATTCATAACCCAATGTAAATTTATTTCCTTTAACAAGAGTTTAGAAAACTATAATTGATGAGATGAAATAGTATTTTAAAATAATAAGTCTGTGGATGATTTGACATTCACTATTTTCTGAAGCGAGCTTCTCACAAGGTGAATGGTGACATGCTTTTGAGGAACCGTCAGAGGCGTTTGAACCAGAGCAACTCTATCTTGAATAGGGCCTCAGTAAAATAAGGCTGAGACTTACTAGGCTGTGTTCCCGGACGGTGAGGGCATTCTAAGTCACAGGATGAATAGGAGGTCAGGAGGAGATACAAGTCATAAAACAGATTGCAGTAACGAAGCCAGCCAAATCCCACCAAAATCAAGTAAAAGCATTGTCCCAGAATTTACAATTTAGAGGATATAGCTAAGTAAAAATCCTCCCTCCAATTTATATGGTGACAAAACTGACCTCTGGTGGTCCTCACTGCTCATTATACACTAATGTCTCTTAGAGACACTTCCACCAGCCCCCTAACAGCTTACAGATGCCACAGCAACCTCAGTAAGTTGCCCTACATAGTCTAAAAGGGAGAGGAACCTTCACTTCCAGGAATTGCTCACACCTTTTCCAGAAAACTCAAGAATGATCCATCCCTTGCTCAGCATATAATCAAGAGATAAATATGCTCAGAGCAACAGCCCATGCCTCAGCTCTGCTTATGGCGCAGCCATCATTCTTTATGCCTTTGCTTTCCTAATAAACTGGCTTTGACTTTACTCTACGGACTCCTTTCTCTTCTTTCTTGCATGAGATCTAAGAACCCTCTCTTGGGGTCTGGATCACAACCCCTTTCCAGTAACAGAACTATATCATCAATAGCAATTGCTAGTAAAGCTTACTAAATATTTCTAAAGGAACAAATAGCAGAGGGCATGCAACTGTGATTATCTTCAATCTAACAATCCTTTAAGGAGATTTTTTTTCTGAAATTGAAAAAAATTACACTGAGCAAAATAAATCATCAGTAGGAATTACCATCACGCTCCATCACCACATTCAGGACGTAAATTTCCTCAGTCTATTCTCCACAATGGTGTGAACAACAGGAAAGGAAAAATCCCCAATAAAATGAAAGGGATGTATAAAAACTACCTTTCTAATTGTCCCTTAATAAAGTGGGCTCATTACATTTTTTTGTAGAAGAAATGAGACACAGCGTAGACAGAGAAAAATGATAGATCTTGAATTAACTGGCAAAAAAAATCCTATAGGCAGTAACTAACATCTGGACCAGTAAATTACCAGGACAAAATAAGTGGCTTTGTTGATGTGAAGAGATTTAAATGGATGTAAACAGCTGCAAAGGAAACAGGAGAGCACTCAAAGAATTTAAATAAGAGTAAGGTAATTAAAGTAAAGTGTAGTAGAAAAAAATCTGCCAAAGGCAATGAGTGGTCATGTTCCTTGAAGGGTCTCTTCCTCAAACTGACTACACAGCAAAATTCAAATGAAATCCCTGAGTAAAGCTATCACAAAGTGTAATAATAACAGAACTCTCTAGAACCACATGGAGAGGGAAAAGGAGGATTTCCAAGAAGAAGTGGGCAAGGAGGTCTTGGGAAAAAACAGGAGAATTGATACCAAGAAAGTACACCTTTCAATGGCATAAACAAGAACCAAGCGATTTTTAGACCTGTTAGAAGTCATTGTAGACCCACGGAGTCCCTGTGTTCAAGCCCATGAGCTGTAGGCATCGTTAAGCCATTCGAATTCAGAGACACTTACTCTTCCTTTATGTTCAGTTGAAATAGAATTGGTTATTCCCTCGGTGAATATTTAGTGAGCTCTCTTTTCAGCCTCCCTATGTGCCAGGTGCAAGGAGACCCAGAGAAACGAGGTTCTTCCCTCATGGAACTTAATAGCATAGAAAACAAAGCTTTGTTCCTCAAAAGTTGTTTACAAAAAGCAACTTTGCACATGTGAAACCTGTTACAAAAAAGCACACTGAAAGCAACAAAAAGTGACAGCACACAGCAATAAGATGGGTCATTAAAAAAACTAAGAGAAAATCTCAGAAACATGCTTGCTTGAGAGCATTAAATAAAGGAACAAACAGGATTAGTTAGGCAGCTTCAGAGGCCTCACTGCATCCAATATTGGTACCCAAAAGACCGCCAACGCTCATATTGATGATTTTCAGTCAGACACACACACACATACATACACACACACACAGTCTCACACACACAGCCACACACACACATACACACACCGTCACACACACAGACACACACATACAGAGTCACACACACACAGATACATACACACACAGACACACAGACACACACACAGAGTCAGATGCACACACACAGACACACATGCACGCACTTGGACACACACAGTCACACAGACACAGACATTCGCACACACAATCAAACACAGAGACATGCACTGTCACACACACATGCAGTCACACACAGACTCACAGTCTCACACACACACACACGCAGTCACATACCAACATACATACATACAATGGACACACTGTCACACAGACACACAAACACAAGACACACACAGTTGCACACATAATCATATACACAGACACACAGTCAGGCACACACAGACACCCATACACATCGTCACACAAGCATTCTGATAGGTTATCGTATATTTCTCATTTCCTGCTTAAAGGACAAGAAATCACAATGCATTTCGGAGGGACACTCCAAGACATGGTTGTACTGAAGTTTTGTTGCTTAAAGAATATATGTGTCAGAAGCGTTTGAACCAGAGCAACTCCCATGTCGAACAGGAACTGGATAAAATGAGGCTGAGACCTGCTGGGCTGCAATCCTAGGAGGTGAAGGCATTCTAAGTCACCGGATGAGACTGGAGGTAGGCACAAGACACAGGTCACCAAGACCTTGCTGATAAAAGAATGCAGTAAAGAAGCCACTAACGCCCACCAAAACCACGATGGCGACAAGAGTGACCTCTGGTGGTCCTCACTGCTCATTATATGCTAATTAGAATTCATTGCATGCTATAGACACTCCCCCGGAGTTATGACAGTTTACACATGCAATGGCAACATTAAGAAGTTACCCTGTGTGGTGTAAAAAGGTGAGGAACCCTCAGTTCCAGGAATTGCCTCCCCCTTCCCGGGAAACTCATGAATAATCCACATCTTGTTTAGCATTTGATCAAGAAATAATCTTAAAAATAGGCAACCAGCAGCCCTTGGGGCCGCTCTGTCTGTGAAGTAGCCATTCTTTTATTTCTTTACTTTTCCAATAAACTTGCTTTCGCTTTCCTCTGTGGACTCACTCACCGTGAATTCTTTCTTGCACGGGATCCAAGAACCCTCTCTTGGGGTCTGGATCAGGACCCTTTCCGGTAACCTGCATCTTTGGTGTGTAATAGAATCACACGTTGTTAACAATGTGAGATGCATGAGTTTTCCGAGATTTAATCTGATATCTGTTTTGCTTTATTTGTTGCCAAGCATTACGCATAAAAGTTATTGAGGGGCAGGCTCTGTGTTCACACCTGTAGTCTCAGCACTTTGGGAGGCTGAGGTATGAGGATCCCTTGAGCCCAGGAGTTCAAGACCAACCTACTCAATATAGCAAGACCCCATCTCTACCAAGAAATTTAAAAAATATATATAGCTGGGCATGGTGGTGTGTGCCTGCAGTCCTAGCTATTCAGGAGGCTGAGGCAGGAGGATTCCTTAAGCCAGGGAAGTAGAGGCTGAAGTAAGTCATGATCGCACCCCTGCCCTTCAAGCTGGGCAACAGAGAAAGACCCTGTCTCAACAACAACAACAGCAAGTTGCTCATTGCTTAACCCAGGATTTATTTCTTCCCTATCTGATGTGGTCAATGACTCAGGTGTATGAAGACATTGAGCAGGAGTCACCAGTTCAACAGAGGCTCCTCAGTAAGTCAGAAATAAGACCAAGAATGGGGGCTAGCGGAGCTAACCCATGACCTCAAGTTCATTTGTAGGACAGATTTTAGGAGACACAAACGCAAGGATATAAACCACCACGCCAAGAAGGGTTAACCCAGTCATCAGTTCTTGACACCCAAGGTCATTCCTGATGTTCCCGGAGCTCGTCTGGGGCCACAGGGCATGCATTTGGAAGGGTGGCTCGAAGGGTCTCATGTCTTCTCAGAGCATACTTCTAAATGAAAAAATTGACTGGTCACTGAAGGTCTCATTTACAGAAATAGATTTCCAATAAAGGAGGCATTGGTAACTTTATTCAGAGTCTGTGCAGAGAAACGCCACCCAGAATTTGAAGCCACTAAACATTTTTCTAAAACCAGAACTTTTAATTTACTGTTCGGGGCTTTAGAAGAAACTTTTCAGCCTGCTTGAGTTAAATACCAAAGCTGAAATTCAGAAAGGTGCTATTAAATTATAAACAATGCAGGTAAAGGGTAGAACAAGTTCCCCTTCACTGTACTGCAAATTGTAAAATACCGTCTAATTTTCCTTAATCATTTTGTACTGCTCCGAAAATCTAGAAGCATGAGCAGGGCTGACAACTCTCTCCATGAGATGCTAAGCATACATGTGGGTGGGGAGTGAATTTGTCAGAGACATTTGAACATATGCAACTCCATCTTAAGTAGGAGCTGGGTAAAATGAGGCTGAGACCTACTGGGCTGCATTCTCAGATGGTTAAGGGGTTCTAAGTCACAGGACGAGACAGGAGGCAGCACACAACACAAGTCATAAAGACCTTGCTGATAAACCAGGTCACAGTAAAGAAGACACTAAAGCCCACCAAAACCAAGATGGCGACTAGTGACCTCTGGTGGTCCTCACTGCTGCACTCCCACCAGCGCCATGACAGCTTACAAATGCCATGACAACGTCAGGAAGTTACCCTATATGATCTAAACAGGGGAGGCATGAATAATCCAACCCTTGTTCAGCATATCATTAAGAAATAACCATAAAAACGGGCATCCAGCAGCCCTCAGAGCTCCTCTGTCTGTGGAGTGGCCGTTCTTTTGCTCCTTTTCTTTCCTAATAAACTTGCTTTCACTTTTCTCTGTGGACTCACCCTGAATCCTTTCCTGTGGGAGATCCAAGAACCCTCTCTGCAGGTCTGGATCAGGACCCCGTTCCTGTAACACATCGGCCCTCCGCAGTGTCAGGATCTGTCCCAGTGCCTAGAGGCTGGAGTTCTCAGAGGCTGCCTCCTCTGGTTCCTACTTTCTGAGAATTGCTAGGCCAGCTCCTGCAGGTAGGTGGAATTCCTCTCCTTTGTGATTACATCAGCTTCTCTTAATTCTTGCCATTAGAGAAATAGAGAGTCATCATCTTAAAATTAAAGCTGTGAGATCCAAATAAATTACGAAAGGTGACTCTTAGGATAGTAAAGAAAAATAAAGCTTTAGGGGAAGGGCGGGGCAGATGGAGTGAAAGTGTGATTAGGAATTTCAGATACAGAATACAAAATTAAAATAGAGGCTGGTTTACAATGTACACGACTGAATTAACTACAGATCACTGAACCTATTTCCCTTCTGAGGACATTCCTCTCTTCCTCCTCTTTGTTCATAAAGGAAGAAAAGGACAAAGAAAGGGAAAGAGAAAGAGGGTGGAAGGGATGAAAGGAGGGAGGGAGAAAGAAGGAAAGATTTTCCCTATATGATTTTCAATTTTGTCAATAAAAAGCATATACTTCTTTAATCATTTAATATGAATCTTGCTAATTGCAACACATTGTTATGTCTTATAAAGGATGTAACATTTTCTGTGATACAAGTGACAGGTGACAGGATGAAAATAGTAACAAAGAAAAATGTGAAGAGAATCAAGATGTACAGTAATGATTTTAATTTTAAAAGCCAAATAATTCTCTCACTTATAGGGTTAACTAAATATTGGAAGCACTCTCTTATTCCTCTGCTGGGTTGATGGCCTATAGAAAATGCAAACATTACGTATTTTTTACAGAATCATTACTCAGGGTTCAGTGTTAACATATGAAGACCTAGGGATTAGGTCTACATATTACTTGGCATAAAATCCATTCAAGAAATATGTTTTCAAAAGAAAAAAATGTACATTATGAAAATTTTTTGACCTTTTGCTTCTGTTCCATACTCCGGAACAGAAGCAAAGTCAGTACTCCGGGGAGCAAAGTTATGTAGATGTCCTGGTTAAAATTGATTATTTTGTTTTGAGGGCCAAGGTATTCAGAGTACAAGGAATCATGCATCTTAGCAGGTTGAGGCAGAAAAAAAGAATGTTAGCAGGTTTTTATGTTCTTGTTTTTTCCCCCTTCATTTCCATAAAAACTTGATTTACAAACAAACTATGTCTACTAGGAAAAAAACAAAGAAAGGAAAGGAGTTGATTTTGTCATCTTGACCCCTGGGTGCTGAATTTTTATCTGTTTTACTGGCAATAAGAAGACACTAAAAGCTGTGAAAACATTCTAATGGAATAATCAAGAAATTGATAATAATCATATGGGATGAAATAAATTAAAAGCTGACATTGTGTAGCCCATTACAATGTGGTCTGCATAACATTAAATTATTCAAATGAAATTGTAAAAAGATCAGTGAATCAGCGTTTAGTAAAGATGTCAAATTATACCCCCTACTTTTTCCCAAACACTACTAAAATACAAATATTGATTGTTTGTACATCATAAACCCAAGAGACAAGGGGAAAAGCAGAGGATGTAATAAAAAACAAACGAGAAATTGGCGTTGGGAGTGAGACTCCCAGCAAGTTAAATCCTGTACCAATGGGGAGGGAGGGGCGTTAAAACACAATCACATTTATTCTGCAGAGTTTGGCTCCTTACCCAGTTCCACGCACATGGATAGTGTGGAGGGAAAGCTGAATATTAAATTTGAACTCAGTTGAACATGGACACAAACAATGGTCACCAAGTCCAGAAGCAGGTTGTGTGAGCCCCTTGAGGTGTTCATCCAGCGCTGTTTTGGAAAAATCTCTATTTCAATCTGTTCCATTAAGTCAGTTATTGAGAAACAACAGACAGTCACAAAAACACGTTGATCTTTTCGTGTTCCTTGAGTCAAGTCTCGAAGGGCCCTCGTGACTGGGCCTCATGCCAAACAACTTGTTGCAAAGAAAGCTGGGGTCCCAGACTGCGCCGAAACTCCATGAGACCTCTCCTCGTCTGCACAGGTGACTGGCTGACTCGGAGTCCAGACTATTGCTTCCCAGTCTGGTGGTGAATCCTCCATAGGCTGGTGACTGTAAATAAATATACATATATATGACACAAGTGTATATGTGTACATATAAATATATACATGTAGTTATAAATACAGAAATATATTCATATTTATATATATGTATATGAATATATTTATAAATATAAATACATACATATATGTATTTAAAAATATATTTATATATACATGTATATTTATATGTATATATTTATATATGTATATGTATATATATTTATACATGTATAAATATGTATATGTATATATTTATACATGTATAAAATATGTATATTTATATATACATATTTATATGTATATATTTATATATGTATATGTATATATATTTATACACATAAAAATGTATATTTATATATACATATTTTATAAATATACATTTATATATCTATAAATATATATGTATAATATATATTGTATCTATTTATATAGAAAATAAATGTATAATTGTATATAATATATAAAATATCGTATAGTAAAAGATATATATGTACATATATACATATTTTTTTCCCTTCTCCCCTTCCCATTGCAGTTTGCTTATTATATCTGTACTGCCTTAACTTGGGATAAAAGCTTTTACCCTTAAAGGTATTGTATGTATGTCATTTCTTTTCCCCTCACGCGTTTCCTGCTTAGAACAGATACATGCCCTCACGGATGCTGGATTCTTCTCTGCAAACGGCGAAACAGAAAGTCTCCAGCACAGTTGGAAATGAGGGTCCCATCCTGAGCAGATGCAAGATGCAGTGAACCCTGGGACACACAGCCTTCTCCTCAGCCGTGCTCCAGGTGATGATGGCAGGTGGAGACTCTCCTCACAGGAAACCGGACGCTCCTTCTCTGAAGTATTTGACCAAGGCAGGCAGAATGCCTAAAGCAACTGGCATCAGGGCTTCAGAAATAAAACATCCCAGCAGATCACCTTATAAGGATCAGCCCCAGCAACCAGCTGCAGGCTCTGCTGCACAGTTCCCCCTTTCTGATACAGACGAGCAACAAAGGCCACCACACACGAGGACACCCTTCAACGTAAGTGACACCAAACAAAAATGATTCCTGTACATATCTAGAAAATTCAAATAATCTGAAAGCTTATTTAAAGAAAAGGCAACAAAATCCTGAAGTACAAAGCAGCCGCTCACCCATTACACATTTCCCCTAGACCAGAGGCAATGGTTCTTTACTACTTTTCTTTTTTAAATATTAATCTCTACAGCTCAAAAGAGTATCCAAACAAAAAAATAAAACAAGTAAGCTCATGTTGAGAGACCGAGGCAGGAGGACAGCTTTGAGCTCAGGAGTTTGAGACCAGCCTGGGCAACATAGCAAGCCCTCAACTCTACTAAAAATAATAACAATAAAATAATCAGCTGGGCATAGTGGCATGCACCTGTAGTTCCAGCTACTTGGCAGGCTGAGGTGGCAGGATTGCTTGAGCTCAGGAGGTCAAGGCTGCAGTGAGTATGACCCTGCCATGGCACTCCAGCCTGGGCTACAGAGTGAGACTCTGTCTCCAAAATAAAACAAACAAAAAACCAAGAAACCAGAAAGAGTAAAGCAACCCTGAAGGAAAAGGAACTCTTAAAGAAGAAAAACTGTTTTTTGCTGTTTTAGCAAGGAATCAAAACATGTAAAAATAAGGATACTGTTTTGAGCTGTAGAGATTAATATTTAAAAAAGAAAAGTAGTGTGTAGTGCTCCCCTCCCTGTGTCCATGTGTTCTCACTGTTCAACACCCGCCTATGAGTGAGAACATGCGGTGTTTGATCTTCTGCTCTTGTGTCAGTTTGCTGAGAATGATGATTTCCGGGTTCATCCATGTCCCTACAAAGGACACAAACTCATCGTTTTCAGTTGGGGGGAAATAGGGGAGGGACGGTGGGGGGTGGGGAGTTTGGGAGAGATAGCAAGGGGAGAGATGCCAGATGTAGGTGATGGGGAGGAAGGCAGCAAATCACACTGCCACATGTGTACCTATGCAACAATCTTGCATGTTCTTCACGTGTACCTCAAAACCTAAAATGCAATCAAATAAATGGAAAAAAAAAAAGTAGTACAGAATTGCCTCTGGTCTAGGGGAAATGTGTAATGGGTGGGCAGCTGCTTTGTAGTTCAGGTTTTTGTTACCTTTTTCTTTAAACAAGGTTTTCAGATTATTTGAATTTTCTAGATATGTACAGGAATCATTTTGATTTTCAAAGAAACTGGCTCCTAACCATGCCTGTTTTTCTTTTCTGCATTTTTTTCTTGGCAATACAGATTCTTAGCAGACTCTTCACATATGTGTGCATACAAATGCACACACATAGAGACACATATTTGCACATAAGACATACATGGGTGTGGAGACGCAGACACGCAGCATTACTGATGTTATTTCTAGGCAATAGCTGCAAACGATTTGAACACACCAGTGATGTGGGAACATGTCCAGATGTCTATAGAGTCATATCCATGTTACCTCTTCTCTGGAAATGCTGCACCCGCTCTGCAGCCTGGCATCCAAGTGCCCTAATGCTGTGGCACTAACGTGCATTTTCATTTCCAGCTTGATCTCTCTCTCTCTCTCCCCGCTTCCATCTCCCATCTCTCCTCTCTCTTCTTCTCTTCCTCCCTTTTCCATCCCCTTTCTCTTTCTCCTCTTTCTTCTCGGTCCCCCTCCTTCCCTCTCTCCCCCTCTATGCTCCTCTCCTCTTTCTAGCCCTCGCTCCCTCTCTCTCTCCCCTTCCTCCCTTTCTCTCCTAACTCTTCCCCAGCTCTGTCTCTCTCTGTCTCTTCCCCCTTCCCTCCTTTTCTCTTCTTTCTTCCCCCTTCCTCTCTCCCTCTTGCTCCCTTCTCTCCTTCCATTTTCTCTCCCTTTCTCTTCTCCTTCTCTATGTCTGTCTCTCCCCATCTCTCTTTTTCCCCATTGCCCTCTTCCTCCCTCTCTATAGCTCTTTCCCTGTCTTTCTTTCTCTTTGAATTGCTGGGACAGATGCTATTCCAGTGACTATCTCTTTTTTTTTTTTTTCCTTGAGGCAGTCTTGCTCTGTGGCCCAGGCTGGAGTGCAGTGGTGTGATCTCTGCTCACTGCAACCTCTGCCTCCTGGGTTCAAACAATCCTATCTCAGCTTCCTGAGTAGCTGGGATCACAGGCATGTGCCACCACTCCCAGCTAATTTTTGTATTTTTAATAGAGACGGGGTTTCACCTTGTTGGTCAGGCTTGTCTCGAACTCCTGGCCTAGTGATCTGCCTGCCTTGGCCTCCCAAAGTGCTGGGATTACAGGCGTGAGCCACCGCGCCCAGCTCCAGTGACTATCTTTCTTGTAGGCAGAGCCCAGGTCCCCCTCATTCTTAAGAAAATCACATGTTTGTTTTCTCAGCCTCTCTAGCAATCACAGGTAGCCACATTGACCTAGTTTTTGGTGAATAAGACGTAAGATGTTTGCCAGAAGCTTCTGGGGGAAGAAAAAATACTCCCTGATAAAAAGAAATGCTTGTGTGAAATTTTTCATCTTCAAACCCCCTCCTTTGTGATATGTGAGATGTGCTGCTGTCTGGAGCTGCCTCTTGCACCATGGAGAGAAAATCTGAAAGTGCAGCCCCAGACTGATAGAAATGGAATAAAAAGAAAGACCCTAACTGCCTGAGGACATAGCTGAGCAACTAACAGTTCCGAAAAATCCCCTTCCTCTGACGTGTTCTCTTGAGCATCATTGGCATTGGTGTTTAAGCCACTTCCCATTATGGATTCTGTCACTCCAAGCTCAGTGCAAACAAAAATACCTTTCCCACAGCCTTCACCTCCCTTACCTGGCTACTCCTAGTCATCCATCCAGACTCAGCTCATCCATTCCTTTCTGGGAAGCCTTCCTTGATGTCCCAGAGAAATCTCTCCCTCTGCCATTTTCATAAATGACTTAGATCATTTTTTTTGAGAAGGAGTTTTGCTCTGTCACCCAGGCTGGAGTGCAGTGGCGTGGTCTCAGCTCACTGCAACCTCCACCTCCCACATTCAAGCGATTCTCCTACCTCAGCCTCCCAAGTAGCTGGGATTACAGACATGTGCCACCATGCCCAGCTAATTTTTGTATTTTTAGTAGAGACAGGGTTTCACCATGTTGGCCAGGCTGGTCTTGAACTCCTGACCTCGGGTGATCTGCCTGCCTCGGCCTCCTAAAGTGCTGGAATTACAGGCGTGAGCCAGCACATGCTGGCCAATAAATAATTTGGAATCTTAACTGCAACACTTATAAGGTTGGTATTACAATTATTTATTTACTATCTACACAGGTAAAAGGCTCCATACAAGTCAACGTGCATTAAGATATTGACACCTCATCTCTCACCCTCCTTTATAATCTCACAGCTTCCTGAATATCTTTAGAGAAATCAGACCCCCACCCTAGTCTCAGGCCATGTGCTCTGTAGGATAACAAGGTGACATCACACCAGGTTTCATGTGGACCCTGTGACTCAGGCCTAGCCAATCAGTGCACAGAATCCCTTTGAGAGTTTCACTCATGTCTGGTCATAGAAATGTGTTCATGAATGCACATGTGATTGTGAAAACCAGAATAGAGGATTGGGGGCTTGGGGAGAGTATCGCCCTGACATATAAATATTGGAGCACTGTCATGGCCTCACACAGCATACACATATTTCCAAAGACGTCCAGGTGCCTGTGTTTGGTGGGAAGGTTTATTTGACAATCGCATGTCCTCGAGGTTAATGATGATGGCATTCTGTCTGTCCAGGATGCGGTCCTGTCAGTACTGAGGATGTGCTGAGTGGAATTGATCAAGATTCTGATTTCCCCAACCTAAGCACCCGAGCATACCTTAAAACATAATTAATCATGTGACGTATTTGCAAACACTGCCATCAGCCAACTACTTTTCTGGGTCTTCACACCCAGCAACGTCTCTGCATACCACTTGTATCAGCCTGAGGACAATTACACACCAATATCCAAGTGCCCAGCTAATATGAAACTAACTGTACACACTTCCTGCTCTAGGGGCGCAGGCCATCAGCTGAGGGCCTAAGGGACGTGGAAGCTGTTAGACCTGCCCATGATCTATTTGCAATTAGAGTGAAGCCCAATGTGTCATGGTCCCCATGACCACTACCAGGTTCAGTAATTTAAAAGGAGAATTCACAGGACTCAGCATAGAATCAACTTCTGATTATGATTTATTGTCTAAAAAGCAAAGCATAATTAGCAAATGGAAAATGTGGATGAGACAAAGTCAGGAGGAAGCCAGGTACCAACTTGCAGAGTCCTCTTCCAGTGGAGCTGCATGGAAAACACTCAATTCCCCATAGAACATGTCTCAGCATGTCTGAAATGCTGTCTTTCAGGGAAGCTCATCAGAGAATCTGTACCTGGAGTTTCCATTGAGGGCTGGTCACATTGGCAGTCTCTGTCTGGCACATACCAAAATTCTACACTTCCCCCCAAAAAGCAGGGGGTCACCATAAGCCGCATTGTTTGAATAAATAATCTTGATGCAATAAGCCATTCTTGTCAGGGAATGGTGGGAACCCTCTTGAAATCCAAGTTCTGAAATGGCAGCAGAGTGCCAACCTTGTAAATGGACTATTCCAAGGGCAGCAGGCTTGGCACAGTTGTGTTAACTCTCTCCTGCACACCCTGGATGTATAGGACCTCTGGGGGGAATAATAACTTCCATCTCTGCTAGACTTAAGATTAGAGGAACTACAGCTGCCCTGACTGCCTTCACAAAAGAAGTGTGCCTTGGATTTGACACAACAGACAACTAAACTGACATGTAAAAAGATAAACCAGGTCCACCTGAAACTCAAATGAACCCTGGATGCTTGTTTTGTAACCAATAAATTCCCTCTCTTCTATCTAGAAATAATGTGACTTTCTTTTCCCTTGCTAAGGAAAGAGACCTAATTTTAATATTCTATACAGTTAGAACCACATATTGTTTACCGTAGCACAATGTGGTTCTTAGAAAACACAGTAAGATGTTGAAAAAAGGTTTGAAGAAAGTAAAGAAGGAAGACAGGAGTAAAAAAATGGCCAGGGTAAGAGAGAGAATGAAATGCAGGTTTTGTTTGTTTTGTTTTGTGATGGAGTCTCAATCTGTCACCCAGGATGCTGTGCAGTGGCGCAATCTCAGCTCACTGCAACCTCCACCTCCTGGGTTCAAACAATTCTCCTGCCTCAGCCTCCTGAGTAGCTGGGACTTATAGGCATGTGCCGCCAATACCCAGCTGGGTTTTTTTTTTTTATTTTTAGTAGAGATGGGGTTTCGCCATGTTGCCTAGGCTGGTCTTGAACTCCTGAACTCAAGTGATCCATCCACCGTGGCCTCCCAAAGTGTTGGGATTACAGGCGTGAGCCATCAAGCTTGGCCAAATTTAGGTTTTAATTAAAGAGCCAATCTGAGAAATCAGGAGACCCTAAATAAGGAGCCTGAACATTTCCAAGGAAATCTTATTCTTCTGCCCCCAAGGATGCCACCCATGAAATAAAATACACTGTAGACTACACTACTATCTCTGAAAGGAAAACACAACCTAAAAAATCATTAGTGTGGAAGGACAGTAATTGGATTGTTGAATGATAAATAGAAGTAGGTTTTGATAAGGAAAATTGTTCTAAGTTGACACCCTAGGGAAATCATTTCTAAAAACAGTTAATAATGAGATAGATTTTATGCTTCAAGAGAACCCTTAATAGAGGTTTCATTGGATGAGAGATGGAGAATATTTGTAACCTTAATACAAATGATTCCTTTGTTAGATACTAGTCCTGGATAGTTTGTTGTTGGTTTGTTTTTTCTATCTTGCCACACAAGATAAAAAGGAAAGACGTGTTATAGGCCTGTACTTTAGTGAAACATCTCTTAGAAAAATAACTTGAACAGCTGAGTAATTCCTTGCTTTTGAACAAGCCAGTGTTCAGAAATGCAGACATGGAAAAGAGATGAATAAAGAATGAAATCTATATTTCCTAAACGTGACAAACATGGACATCTTCTAAAACGCAAAACAATATTTTGATATACCAGTAAGGTTTCTCAAGTTGCTCGTGTGGAAAATCCTGAATTAGTAATTATTCACTGTCAGTCTGTGGTGGATGTCACACAACTGGAAGGAAAAGAAGGTAGCACCAGTGCAAAAGGGTGGCCCCGTGGAGCAGGTGGGAAATTTAGTATTTTAGAGACTGCCGATAACTCACCTTCAGTCACTTCGTAAGAGAGGAATATAAGCCCTGCAGTGCCTTTTTTTTTTTTTTTTTTTTTTTTTTTTCAGAAGACTGGAGGTTCAGATTTTTAATAAAATTTTGGAAATTTTGTAACTAATTTGAAATCTTTATTACACTGACAGACTAAAGAGAATTCTACCGAGAATTCTACTAAAGAGAATTCTACTGACGCTGAGAGAATGCTTTAGAACATCTTTGACAATATTGGGATTCCGAATAAAAATGTCAATTTGGACATTGAAGCCATGTAACATTACTCAGTCACAGAGATCTGTATTATCTCACTGGCTTAAATCAAGAAGGTTTTGTTTCTTGTTACATCATGGCTCAGCAGGGTGAGTAGGAGTTTCTGCTCCACACAGTCATGCAGGAATCCAGGCTTTTTCCATAATGTGGCTACTTCATTTCTTGGGCTTCGTCCTCTGTAGTCAACTGATGGAAGAAAAAGGAGAAAGAATATGTAGTAGATTCAACTTTAGCATCTTAAAGGTAATACAATTTGATGTTAAACTATTAAAATAATTTCTACCTTGTCAATTACTAATGACCTTAAATATTAAAAAAATATACTGGACATTTGCAGTTCATCTTTTATCAGTTGCTTAATCAGTGTACTTTGTAATTTGTATTTAATTTTTCAAATGTGAAATTTATCTTTTTTTGTCTGTTTTGTTTTGTTTTTGTTTTTATTTTTTGAGACAGAGTTTTGCTCTTGTTGCCCATGTTGGAGTGCGATGTCGTGATCTCGGCTCACTGCAGCCTCCACCTCTGGGGTTCAAGCAATCCTCCTGTCTCGGCCTCCTGAGTAGCTGGGATTACAGGCATGTGCCAACATGCCCAGCTAATTTTGTATTTTTAGAAGAGACAGGGTTTCTCCAAGTTGGTCTCGAACTCCCGACTTCAGGTGATCCGCCCGCCTCAGCTTCCCAAAGTGCTGGGATTACAGGTATGAGCCGCCAAGCCCTACCTATTTTTTTTTTTAACATGTAAAATCTACCAGCCTGATTGCCTTCAAATTCTCACAAACAACCACATGAATCGAACTTTTATAGATGATGAAAGAGAAACTCAGGGCTGTCATACCTAAGATGATGTCACTGAATGGGAAAGAGTGGGGACTTGAAACTAGGACCATAAGCCCCATGGTATTTTCTGTGTCCTCTTTTCCTCTCTCCCCCTGCAACATCCATGAGAGAAACTAGGTCAGCTGGTAGGAAAGAGAGAGGGAAAGATGTAAAAACAAACCCTCCTTCTGCCCCTGAAATGCGGGAGCTGGGAGCGTGTGTGAGAAGCTAGCATGGTGTAGGGAGACTGCCTTTGATCAGGAATCGCATGGGTTTCATTCTTTGTTCTCGCTCTGGAACTGGCACCTCACACTTATAACCCCTCTGAGCCTCAGTTTCCTCATATTCGATACGAAGGGGATGGCAGCTTCCCAGCTCTACCAGGATGTTATCAAATGAGGGACGTCAATGTAAAAATGCTGATAGTACCAAATATGGTGTTATGTTAACAGTTATAAGACTAACAGCTGAGGGTCAAAAGGTCTACTATTACTGTTTTAGCAAATTATTGACATGAAGTTTTGATAATTTACATGAAAACGTTTTGTAAAGTATATACAGTTTGAAGCAAGTTAATAAATTATGTTTGAATGATTGCTTGAACTGAATGATCATTCTGAGTGTCCAATTTGTTGTTTCAAGTGCATTTGCAAAGTATAGGGATACTTTAAAAATAACAGATTCAGCTTTACAGGCTAAATGCCTGCAAATAATTGAAGAGTATGTGCTTTTTTCAGTTCTACAGAATCATCATGAAAATAGTCTCACTCCAACAAAGCAGGACTCTGTCAGTTCCTAAGGCAGTGGTCCTCAGTGAGGGCAGCTTTTCTCCCAGGAGAACTGGGGATTGTCTGGAGTCATTCTGGTTGTCATAACCGGAAAGAGAGTACTTCTTACATCTAGTGGGTGTTGGGAAGGGATAACTGTAAACGTTTAATGACGCACAGGGCAACCACCCAGGAGAAGGAATTGAGCCACCCAAAATGTCAATAGTGTTGAAATCAAAAACTGTTTTATGCCAAAAGGCAGAACCCAGGACCTGTGTACTTCGAAAGCTGATATATTTTTTTTAACTTTGCTACTTTTATTCTTGCTCTGAGTCATGATTGTTTTTTTATTTTTATTTTTTTTTTACTTTAAGGTCTGGGATATATGTGCAGAACGTGCAGGTTTTTTACATAGGTATACACGTGCAATGGTGGTTTCCTGCACCTGTCAACCCGTCATCTAGGCTTTAAGCCCTGCGTTCGTTAGGTCTTTGTCCTAATGCTCTCCCTTCTCTTACCCTCCACCCCCACAAGCCCCACCATGAGATGTTTGCCTCCCTGTGTCCATGTGTTCTTATTGTTCAACTCCACTTATACTGCGAACATGCAAACATGTTCCTTAACACCAGGAGATACCCTTCTAAGAGGAAAATGGGGTTCCTGTCACCTGGAACTGCTGTTACCCAGGGTTCTCCCTGCCCCATTCCCCAGTGGTTGAGATTATTGAGACTCTGATTATTTCAAAGGACAAGAGCAATTCAGTCACTATCAAGTCATTCATGGAGCTCTATCAAATAGCCCACTGAAAGTGACCAAAAGTGAAATGCACAAATCTGAATGCCACTGATTCAGTTTCAGAAAGGAAAATGATGCATCTGTACATCCAAAACACAGTCTCTGCTTGGGAAACCCATTTCGTCTTTAAGGCTCAGGAATCCACAATTTGATATCCATTTCCATCATGATAGTGTTGATTATCTCACAGGAAGAGTAAATGCTCATGCCTGTATCAGATAATAAAACCTGACCAAAAGGAAATAGCCTAGAAGTTGTTTTCTCTTTAGAAAGGTTTAGAAAACCATAAGCATACAAAAAACGTTGGCTGTATTAATGAGTGAAAACTTCCCTGTATCTATTCTCAAATACGTCAAATCTTTCAACTTATTAAAAAGAATTCAGATATGGTTTAGAGACAAAATAATATAATTTGTAAGTGATAATAATAGTATATTGCTTGGCTTAAACAGAACTCTTCTGTTGGTCAAGGGAAGCCAGAATGAAACCTCATAATTAAACATTGTGTGTTTTGTGGTCTTTTCTTTTTTTTTTCCCAAACAAAGGGCCATCACATGCAGGATCTCTAATTTCAGAAAACAATAATTTTAGCAGGAAAGAGCATATTAAGAAATATTAGGAAGTTCATGTATTGTCAAAGCAAGGATAGCAGAGGTTTGCTTGAGTTTCCAGAAACAACTCCAAGAGACACTCCAAACAATCAGCCAGCATGTAAAGAGAAATTAAAAGTGGGAAGACCAGGAAACCAAAGCAGCCATGGGATGGAAGGAGACAGGGAGGAGAGGGACTGTGCAATGGAAAGGGCCATGGATGTGAGAGGCCACGGACGGGAGGAGCCAGGGAAGAGAGGGACTGTGTATGAAATGGGAGGAGCCATGGATGGGAGGGGTCATAGAGGAGATGGACTACAAAATGGGAGGAGCCATGGATGGGAGGAGCCATGGATGGGAAGAGCCTTGAAGTAAGAGGAGCCATCATGGCTCTAAGAGTTGAGAAGATGCCACCACCACTACTGATCCAGGAATCATGCTGCCACATTTGTGACCATTTTTCACAATATTGATGCCCTGTGTCACACTTATTTCCTAATGAAACTTCCATATTGAAATCTCAAACAAAAGTCTCTGATTGGTGGAGCCTAAGTCACATGCCTACCCAACTGTGACAATGAGGTCAAAAAATACAGCTCTCACTGTTTATATTTTATGTTTGGAAGCTGGATTCACAAAAAGACTGTCACAATGTAATGAGTGTGTGTTAGGGTTTGCTATGTGTTTGCAATATTTGATTGCTTTACTTCCTGGACATACAGGTAAATTTCCTGGCCTCTATTGCAGCCAGCAGAGTATGCGATTTATGATTTGGTCCTGTTAATGAATTATCTGGCACATTCCTATGTGGCAGTTCCAGGTGTGTTCCTAATATCCTCCCATGTAATCTTTCTAATACTCTTTCTTCATCCATTGGTCCAAGGTGGAAGGAAGCCAGACAATGCCTTTGAGATCTTAGGGTCTTCCACAGTCACTGGATGGGAGAAGCTTGGATCCCTAAGTGACTGTGTGGAGCAGAGCCTCTTATATTCCAGCAGCCAGTTAGACTCTAAAGACACTTTAGTGGGCTGACTAATATTATTACGAGTATATCTGTTACCATTGCTAGATTTGCTTTAATTGACACCATGTACAATGATTAAAAATAGTAATATCAAAAGCTGTAACCTCCAAAGAAGTAGGATAAATTCTGACATTATTTAAAGGGTAATCTCAAGTTGAATTATTAAGGCTTCATGAAGTCTGTGGGGTTTATTTTCTGCCAACATACTCTGTGGCATTTATGATAATGTTATTACTGAAGTAGTGAGATTCATCAGAAACATGGGTTAGAAGATCTAATAGAACAAAATGTTAACCATTTTGAATAATCAGTCTGCTTATGAAAGCTTTATAAAACTTCCATCAAGAAAATGCAGCTAACTCCTTTTTATACGTGCTCTGATATGGATAATATTGTTTGCATATTTAAAAACTTATGATTGAAAAATTACTTCTTCTTTATGGACCATTTACTTTACTGTATTATATTAAGAAGATGCAAAACAAATGTCTAAGATATAATTTACTCTAATATGTTACTTAATGCAAGTATGCGTGAGCTGTAAATGGTTTTTTAATAAATGCAGTAGGTGTGAACTCAAAAATGTTTTTGCCGTAAGGTCCAGAAAATGTTCCTAGAATATTTGGATAATTGACCTTTTCCTGTGATTGACATTTCTAGTTCAATTGTCTTATTGTTCTCTAGATAGTAATCACTCATCACTGTTTTTGCACTGAGTAAATGTCACAAGAGGTTGCAGAAAGTATTAAATGTCACCCAGGCAGATGATAATGATGTTTTTTCTAAAATGGGAGTCACTACAGCAAACAAACAAAAAAAAAAAAAAAGAAAGAAAGAAAAACTAATGCTGCTTAGCCCTTAATTTTGATTCCCTGATCCTTTCGTATTTGTTGTAAGAGTGGTGAAAGGTGGCATTTTGCAATTATTTTAATTGATATCACACTTAACATATTCCCCCAGTAAAGAGCCAAGTTCTGGACATAGGTGGCTTCGATGTGATTTGAGGCTTCAACACTTGCTTATTTTGTAAACATCGTCTGTAAGTAAATGAATCATGATGAACCTGGCCCACATGCCAGGAAATTCAACTTAGATCTCATCTCTCCATGGAAGTTGTGGAAAAAGAGTTGTACCCATCTTTAACACAGGGCGTGAGGGCTAAACTTCATCCCTGACTTACTCTCTCTCCAGCGAGCCCTTATTCAGGGTGCAGAACAATGGCACGTGGCGGCCCTGCTCATGGGTGTCCCCACAGAGAACACTTGATATTCTCCTCAAAGTCGTTATTCTTCACAAGTGATTTCTCCCTGACTGAACAGGAAAGAGAAATGCACATCTTAATTTTCTGATTCCAAGTATAGCAAGGTTACAAGATATTTGTTATTATTATAGTTTCACACTCACATAATTCTTCTGTGCTCTAGTAAATCATTTTAGAAAATGGCATCTAATGAAGCTGGTAAAAGTGCCCATTTACTGGCCACTCCATTTTATCTTCCCCTGCGTGTTAATGCCAATTTTGACTTTAAATCAGTCAGGTGAGACGAGAGAGCAAAGTCTACTTAGATAAAACTATCCAATAGATACTATTTTATGACTATACTTAAGGGCAGGAATATAAATCCAACGCTAACAGATGCAGTGCCTGTAAGTGGTCTGGGTCTCTGCTCCTTTATTCTGAATTACTGGGAGTTTTATAGTTCTTAATATTCTTTCTTCACTGAACATAGAAGCAATGTCCTTTCACCAGTAGGTGATAAACACATTAGGTTTCTGAGGAAGGCACAGTGCAAAATTCTAATTGCCTTAGAATGAATGCCTTTGGATGACAGTCACAGAAGGGGTGGAGCAAGTCACTGTGTAAAATCCCTTTAGCTGAATCTGGTGTTTAGCCTACTGGTCGTGTCTTGGAACATAACCATCCATTTGGGCTTCATGTTCTCTCTGAGCTGTGTGAAATTCTCAAGCAAGCATGGTCCCTATTGCTTTAGGGAACAGGATGACCCTCTCAAGTTTCTTTGTGGCATAAAATATCCAATGTCACCTCCATCACACGCATATCCTCGAAAAGAAAAGCATTGTGGCAGACAGCACAGAGGCCATCAGGTGTGAATGGGTAGCGCTGACCCACAGCACCAAGTTTGGAGCTGAACCAATGTAACTTCATTCTCATCTGATTTCCATGAGTAGTTAAGGTGATAACCCAAGTCAATCAGTGCATAGCATTGCCCTAAGCACAGAGACAAATTCAAAGGTGCAAATAACCTAAAGTAAGTCCATTAGTGAAATCAAAACTTTCCTGTGCCAGGAGAGGGAGCATCAAGAGGGCTTGTTTGAAGGAGAGCTGGAATTGCAGCAGACATGAGGATCGAGGTGGCATAGGAAAGACAGGGCTCAGAGAATCAGCACTACATTGAACTGGACTTCTGATCACGCATCATTTCTGCAATCCTCATTTTCTCTCATCTGAAAAATAGGTAGAATAATTGTGTTGGCCAGAATAAGATAAGTGGTGCAACACATAACCACAAAACTCTGGCTTAACCCAAAGAGGTTTGTTTTTCAGCTGCAGCCTAATTTGAGTCAATGACGAGGCTCTTGTCCATGCAGTCACCTAGGGGATCAGGATTCTTTCACATTAGGGCTTCTTCTCCTATGCGCAGCTCAGGGTCCTGCACTGGATCACTGTGGCCATCCAGTGAAGGGAGTAAAGGAGAGAACAGGAAGAAATGAACGAGAGGTTTTGTAAACCCAAAATAGCGGTGACAACGTCACTTTTACCCACTTCTCATTGACCAGTAATCTGTTTTATCAGTAGGAAATGTTGAGGTGATGATCCAAGAAGAAGATAAAAATAGTTTGGTGACCTTGATGCCTCTCTGTGCTACAATAATACCCTCTCTCTCATGGGGTGGGTGGGAAGATCAAAGGGGAGAGTGCAAGGCAGGAGTCCTTAGCCACAGCACTACTGACATTTGGGGCCAGATAATTCTTTGTTGGGGAGAGCTGTGCTGTGCACTGTGGCATGTTAACAGCATCCCTGGGCTCTACCCAATGGATGCCAGGACATCTCTCCCGTGGTGCCAACCAAAATTGTCTCCAGACAATGCCAAATTGCCTCTTAAGGTACAACTGGACCTTTTTTGAGAACCACTGACATATGGGCTAATAAATATGTTTATTTATTATTTATTGTGTTATTTGTATTAACTGTGAGAATTACATTTGAATATTTTTGTAGGACTATTTTCCACAAAAATGAAGCTTCTCAATATTAGCTATTACAATGGTGTTTTTGCTGCTGATAACACCACAGTGGTTTCTACACCATGCCATTCATTTAGAAAGCTCTATATACGCCACTTACTGAAGAGTCAGGAAGATATAAGTAACATGTATATACCTATATATTGACTTACTTATTTTGTAAATTTGGTAGTTTATTCACTTGGTATTGATTCAAAGTTGTTTGATATTTTTTTCTAGAGAATTATTTAACACAGATAATGAAATATTTCATTGCAATAAAGATTATTCCTTCACAGTGATATCCGCTCTCTGATCATGCAACAGAGTCCAGAGCTGTAATATTCTATTTTCCCCAAATCTCTGAATTATTCCTGCAGGGTTAACGTATAGATAGATAATAGACACATATCAGATAGTTATATAAAAGACAATAGATATTTATTTTTAAGGCTAACAGATTCAATACATCAAAACAAAGGGGGTTCATTTCAAATTCTGCAGAATATACATATTTTTATTTATTTTTGGCAACTCCCCTGTCTTCAACACTAGTTGATATTAGGATATAACCTGTGGAATTGTTTATGCAAAACGTGGACCTCAAAGCCACGGACCATTATTCTATCAGTTGAGCTGGGAAAACACAGATGATTCCAGCCAGCCTTTAAAGACTCCAGATATACACAAGTAGAAGCCAAATCAACCAAAGCTGATCTGACGTACCCCGAAGCCACCAGAAAACCTCCCCTGCTCCAGCAGACCCTAGGAGAAAAACTCATCCTCAAAGGATACCCGCCAATCAAGAGCTGTCTTAAAACTTAAAGCTCCTTTGATTCTATAAAAACTCTTTTAAAACCCCTGAGAGTCTTTCAGAATGAAAGCGTTTTCCGTCCCTTATTGGTAAGATCTGAATAAACGACCTTTGATGACCTTTACAGGTGGTCCTCATTCTTTGGGGGGTGGATCATCACAAAAGCCAAAGAAAGGTGGGGTGGGGGTGGGGAGGCAGAGTAAGTAGAAAAGTTTCTTCAGATTCCGAAGGAGAAAAAAAGAAAGGCCTAAACGTGCAGGGTTTTTTTTTTTTTTTGAGTTTCAACTCATCGGCTTCAGCCCTAAAGCTTCAATATAACAAATGGTGTTTATTAGGTAAAGATGCCTCATGTATCTCTCCTGATAAAAGCAGTGACTCTTTCATTGCATTTCATCTAGCTGAGTTGCCTAGAGATTAAATGCCTTTTAATAATATCTGCTGAACTTTTTCTATATCCCTGTGGAGCCTTGGCCACAAAATCCATTTAGAGTCGTTATTTGCTGCCAGACTAGGAAGAGGTTTCCCTGAGAATAAGAAATTCTATCTGTGGACCACAGCCTGGCAGAACCACAGGACTGCGGCTCCTGGCCCTTAGAGTTTCTTGCCTGCCCTTTCTGACAGCCTGCCCTACAGATTTCGGGTTTGCTTAGCCATCCCCTAGCATGTGAACCAGTTCCTTGGAATCTTACTCTCTCTTTCTTTCTCTCTCTCTCTCCTTTTCCCTGCCCCATGTCCGACTGCTTCTGTTTCTCTGGAGAATCTTGACTACCTACTAATAGGTCTGTTAGTTAGAATCTGATCAAATTCTCATTCTGCTAAAATCTTCCTTGAAATTTGTTAAGTCACCAATTCCTGCTTAGACATGTATATGGGGAAATAAAGGGTAGGTGCATGCTGGGCGAGGTGTCAGAGTCCCAGCAACAAAAAGTGATTGACTCATAGTTAGTAAGAGGAATTTGTCAACAACAGTATAGGTTTGAAAAAATAAAAACTTTTTCAAACCTTTTATTTTAGGTTCAGGAGTACAATGCACGTTTGTTATACAGGTTTCTTAGTTTGTTAAGGATAATGGCCTCCAGCTCCATCCATGTCCCCGCAAAGGACATGATATCTTTCTTTTTTATGGCTACATAGTATTCCATGGTGGTGATTCCTGAAAGACCTAAAGACAGAAATACCATTTGACCCAGCAATCCCATTACTGGGTATACACCCAAAGGAATCTAAATATTTCAGTTATAAAGACACATGCATGCACAGGTTCATTGCAGCACTATTCACAATAGCAAAGACACAGAATCCACCTAAATGCTCATCAATGATAGACTGGATGAAAAGGAAAGTTTTATTAGAAAAAAAGAATGCTGCAGAGGAGTTCAACGGGAGCCTCAGCAAGAGAGAACTGATTGCACCATAGTGGATGTTCCTTAGGGGTATTTCAGGGTAGTTTGGACCACATTCGCCATGTAGATCATGATAGATGATTACATTTTTAGACATTCTGGTGCCTTGATGTCATCAAGGGTTGCAAAATGAGTTTTGATGTTTACGCATTCTGGAGATGTATAGAAATTCTAGTTACTTATACATTTTTGGGAAAGAAGCCTGGAACCAGATGCCTGCTTTAGATCATAGGGAAGTCTAATTACGTCTGAATTTCTCAGGTAAGGAGTTTTGCCTCTGGAATTCCTGCTTGATGGATACCAGGTGATCTTTTCTCTCCTCAATGTCCACTCCTGATCAAAGCTCTCACTCTAAAACAAACTAACTACCTAACAAAAATCCTGAAAACTGTGCAGCTAGAAGTTTTCTAAAGTTCACAAGTTTGTAAAGTTCTTCAATCAAAATTACGTATCTAATGCATTGCTGTAAAGAGGTAATTTATATAAGTGAATTATTGTGGGGTAATGTGTATGTAATAAAATTATAAATTCTTCCTTCTCAAGCAATGTATTTCATTGATTAGATAATGGTGTGTTTTGCTTTTCTTCATGAAAGAATAACCTACTATTGGAAATATGAAAACTGATTTTAAAGATTCTCACTGTCCTTCATAATTCATCATTGTATACAACAAGGTGAAATTTATGTTACCTAGCTGGATTTGTTATTGGCAATTTGGCAGTTAATTATTGTAAAACTGTGTTTGTAACCGATAGTGACTGTAATTGGATGTCAAGTTTAATTGTGGCTTGAAATCTAAATGGCATGTCCTGGTAGACACCATGTTCTAGACAAGGTGCCTCATTGCCAGCCAACTACCTCCTCATATGGGCTGTGTTTTGTATTCACAAGATTGGAAACACGTATGCTATGGCTGATATCAACATGTAATCAACACAAAATAAAGCAGCTCCCAACAGAAAGGTGCAACCTGGCCAGACCATAACATTCCAATGTGGAAATGAAAGATGTCATTTTTTGCCTGCCATGAAAAGTAACTAGATCTACAGACAGAGAGGGGAAATCAAAGGGGGCAGAGAAAAACGAATCTCAGAAAAACAAAGCCCTGAGAGCTTTCTGGCTCCCTGTGACAGAGGCCCCCATTTCAGCTTATCTTTTGTAGTTCATGACATCTTGCTTCTCATAATAAATTGTCCTTTTAAGCTCTGCTGACTTGAGAAGGTCTCTTTTACATACAGCTGTAGAATGCTAACCTAAGTAAGTATCTGGTGGGTACTAGAATCGTATAATGGCTAAAACTAGATGAACCTGGCCAATTACAATAAAACCTCAGAAGTCTTAAATGTGTCATACAGCAGTATAGTTTGTCATCCCTGAAAATTGGAAAGTTTGTATATATTTCTCCCATGGGTTCTCATTTTACCACACTTGTTATTTATAAAATGTTGGACATAGAAAGACATTTTTTAGGCTATCTAGCTCTGTAAATCACACTATTCAGAATAGCTCTTGCGTTGGGGGATATGGCCCATTTTGAAGAGGAAGACAGCCTTGTATCTAATCAGCCTTTCTTTTGCTGGTTGGTCCCCACTGTTTGACTCCAGATAAGGGTGAAGTTTTATATCCCTTTGGAGATGTCAAATGAGACCACAAATCTTCTTCCTGCTTTCTGCCAGCTCAGGCAAAGGAAGGAGAGATAGACTTGACCCACTAAGTCTCTGCCCTGACATTGGCATCTAGAAGCAGGGACATGAGAACAAAGCCGTCAGGGACGTGAGAACAGAGCCAGCTAGCTGGCAGCCCCAGTGTCCAATTCACAACTGCGGGGGCTCCTCGGCTACGTGGTCTGCCCAGCCTCCCGCAATTCCAGCTGGCTTCCTCTTTGCTGTTAGTGGATTTGGGGAACTACCCATTAATTTTCAATACATTCGTTTTCTGTTTAAGTTACATTAACCCTGTTACTGTTATTTGTAGCCAAATTCCCTGGCTCATGCCATAACAGAGGGTCATTCGGCTCCCCGGTGTCCTGCCAGAGACAGAACTCATTTTCCAGGGTAATCCAGTTCACGTTTGTGTAGCTCTTGTTATGAAGTCTTTTCTCTAATGCTTTAACCCATTGTTTATAGTTTTGGCTTTTACAAACACAAATCTATGCCTTCACTCTTTGGTTACAAGCAGCATAGGTTTCTTGGAGATGACATAAATTAGGATATACATATGCATGAATGAGAGAAGTAAAAAGAGAAAGGGAGAAATGGCAGAGGAAGCATAAAGAAAGGCCATCTAAATGGTTCAAATGTACTATCCACACCGTGAGCAAACGCTCCAGAATGAACACGAAATGCACATGGTGATCCTGTTGTCTCCTCTGGCTTGGTCCCGCGCTGTCTCTGCCTCTGAGCATCACATCATCTTGAACATGATCCTCGGATTTTCATACTACATGGCCCTGAAGTACCAGACACCCTCTGCCTTCGGAGATCAGCTGAAGATACAGCCATTCAGCCCCAACGCTGGAGAGAAATTGGCTGCACTGGATATGCCCAGAGACTCCCTGGTCCTGCACTTTTAAGTATCTTTAGCAATGCCCAAGGGTAATTCTGATTGCTTTTGCCATCAAGGCTGAAGCAGTATTTTTCTCTATATAGCCACATGACTGACTTACTCCCTGTCTCTCTCAAGTTTTGGTCCAGTGGCAGCTTATCCAAAAGGGTGCATGGACTATTACATTGAAACAATAATCCCTATTCCTGACCACTGACTTCAAATGTACATTCCCTGGGTACCTTTCTCAGTTATCATGTTTTCCTGTCTGCTCTGCCACATTCATTTACTTGTGATTTAAGAAACTTTTTCCCCTGTACAAAAATATAAGCTCCTTGAAGACAGAACCCACATCATGCTGTTTAGTCTATAACCTCTGTACCTAGAGTGATGGCTGTCACAGTTATCACTAACTGAGCATGTGCCTCGTATCTGTTACATAAACTCAACTCACATGCAGCCTCTTGTTCTCTCTCTTGCTTTCAGAAAAGGCTCCCATACAATATTTATTTCTTCCTGTAAATTCTGTGACCTTTCCCACTTGATTAATTGGTGAAAACCTTTAACACCGACTGAACAAATTGCAGCTTCCATGAGAAGGGAGAGCTGTGTATATATGGGTGGGGACGGTGTCTGCTAGAAAGTGGTTCTTGGGAAGCTACAAACAATGTTCCACTTCGTTGCAATGATAACAGAGATATCAGATAGACTTTACAGTCAGAGCTGCACCTTAGAGAACCTAAAAGAAGCTGGGCACGAACGTCTAGATTGGCTTTGGAGAGTTCTGTTGATGTAAACATATCCGTTGACTTAAATCCCAACTCTCTTACTGGCTATGTGATAATGAACAACTTTATCATAGCTCTGTGCCTCTGTTTCTATATCTCTCAAATAGGAATTAGGGAAGTTTCTATACTACCTCAGAGGGCTAGTGTGAGAATTATATTCATTCGTGTATTCACAGATATCTATTCAGAAACTCCTGTGTTGCAAACGTTGCTTTACTTATCAGAGATACAGTGGAGAATAAAAGAGGAAAAGTGCATACATCCATCAATGACAAAGGTATTTCGGGAGTGAGAGGTGCTGGGTAGAAGGCAAGCAGGGCCGGTTTAAATCGATGTGTGTTTGTGAACTGTGGCCGTGATAGTGCTGCTACCAGCCACAGCACCTCTGAGGCAAAGCACCCATCAACGGTGGCCCGTGCATTTGTGGATGAGCTGGGGACTGGCTGATCCACGCTGGGCCTGGCTGGGGTGCCTTGTCTTCAAACAGCTGTGCCCTTGTGTGGCTGTCAGCTTTCCCTTAGAACCAGTCAGCCCAGGCGTGTTGTGGCACAGGAATGGCAGAGGTCTGTAACACACAGTGGAAAATTCAAGGCCCCTTAAACCGGCCTTAGCACAGCCACTCTGCCGCTGGCATCTCATGCTGTTGCCACACAGGTGACATGACTCAGCGGAAACTCACGGCGTGAATAAATACGTTCTGCTGCTTTGTTGACAGGAATTGTAAGCGCACGTTGGAAAATGGCAGGCACACCAGGATGCCTTGAGGAATTAGCACCAATGATGCTCTGACCCCAGAGGCCCTTCTGAATAGTCATGCTCAGCAGAGGCCTGCATCTCTGGAAGAATCTGAGCTGGAAAATATCTGTGTTGCAAATGTCCAGGTTGAGAAAAATGCTCCAGCAGAGGAACTGATGATTGCAGAAAAAGGTTAGACAGTAAATGGAACATGAAATGGCTGGCAAATCCCAAGAGTCTTGAGCCAGGCAAAGGCTAGGGATTGGTAGCAGCTGGCTGGGCCCTGGGTTGAGGGTCCAAGGCCATGTTACTTCTGTGTGGTTAGAGGGCGTGTAAACCCGGTCCCAAAAGGGTCATTTTTCCCTGCTTACTTTACTGAAAATAAAGACAGAGATTGTATAAAATAGCATGTGTTTATTACACAGAGACCTCCTGAAAAGGTAATAAATTCTGGTGATTTGGGTCACAAAGATGGGAAGCAAATCTCGTTTTATTGCTCAGTGATCCATTCTGCTCAGCCGGCCTGCCTTCTTAATTTCTGACAATCTAGGGGATCTTCCCAAGTCTCTGCCTGGGGCTGTGTTTGGAAAACCAAGATGGCATGAATCACTGGGTAAAAGTGAGGCAGGAATTTCTCAGCACTGCTGACTCTGTCCTTAGTGGCGGAGAGAGTTTCCTCCGTAGAGGCATAGGGTCTTGGGTGCAAACAGGATTCCTGCTCAGTCACAGGGAAGGCATTACTCACCTCTGTATCTGCAGATGCCCTTTGTCTGGGGCATTCTTAGGCATTCAAATTCCAACTGACATGGTAGCTCAATTTATGTATTAATAATTTGCTAAAATGTTATTTCTTTGCTTGTCTAATGTTACAGCTGCCTCTTTTCCTACTGTGCTTTTCCAAAGCTTGTGTGTCTTGCTCCGGTAAGAGGAACTTGTCACTGAAATTTAGCTGACCTCTTTCCATGGGGATCTCAGTTTACAGTTAGGTGCTTATAGTGATGAGTCATTTTATTGTCTTATTGTTAACATGAGAGGAACATATTCATGCAGCTTTCAGTTTTCTAAGGAAAAGCCAAATTTCATAATTTTTTGAATGGAATTAATAAAAACCAATTAATCATGGCAATGCAGACAGTGCCACATTCAGCAACAGATGCTTTCCGTAGTAATTAGGTTGAAATAATAGCAAGAGAGGAGAGGAAATGCCCAGTCATTAGCACTGCCAAGAGTGCTAACAAAACTGTTTCATCAATTAAACCCCTGGGAGAGGAGTTCTTAGCATCCAGGGCTGGCAATGATTTACTGTGTGCCTTCAGTAGAGCCGTTCCAAATTCCTCAGCCTCAGTTTCCTCAATGGAACATAAAGAAATAACATAATTCCATTTCTTTTTTGACACAGAGTCTCACTCTGTTGCCCAGGCTGGAGGGCAGTGGCACGATCTTGGCTCACTGCAACCTCCACCTCCTGGGTTCAAGCAATTCTCCTGCTTCAGCCTCCCGAGTAGCTGGGACTGCAGGCATGTACCACCATACCCAGATAATTTTTGTATTTTTTAGTAGAAAGGGGTTTCACCATATTGGACAGGCTAGTCTGGAACTCCTGACCTTGTGATCCACCCGCCTCGGCCTCCCAAAGTGCTGGAATTACAAGCGTGAGCCACTGTACCGGGCCACATAGTTCCATTTCTAATTTGATCACAAAACAGCTATTTGGGGGAAATTCGTCTGTGAAAGGGTGGAAAAAAGGTGACAGTTCCCTTGTAAATAGCCTGCATTTTCTTCATTTAGTTGTTATCCTTTGGATTCTAGACATACAGGTCTATTCCCTGAGCAACCTCTGGTGATTCATTCACATTTTGGCTGCTGTCCATGGTTCGTTGAGCTTTCGTGCTTCTGTGTTTTATCACATAGAGACAGTATAGCCAGATACAGAGACGATTTCAAATCCTCACATCTTTTTACATTTAGCTGGCCCAGGCAGGGAGACTTATGTAATACTACGCTCGTAAAACACTTAGCAGACCATCTGATGCACTGGGCATGGGGCGCTCACCAAGTAAGTCGATGTTACCATCACCGTTTTGAGGCTCCCTGGGGTGTGCAGGGTACATGATGGGTTGTGGTTTCCTCACCAGGTGTAAGAGCCAGGCCCCAAATTCTCCCGTTGTTTGTGTGTGTTTGCTTTTATGTCTTTATATGTCCAATCGGAGTATGTGAACAGTTTAAACTCAAGCCCACAGCAACACCAGCCAGCCTGAGAAAGATCTGAAAACATCAGACAGGTGAGAGGGACCCTCGCCACTGGGCCTGGGTCGGGGGGCTGGAGACTGGGGTGGGCTTACCCTCAGTACTGGGTGGAAGAAATTTCATCTCTTGCCATTCACAAGAAAGCCTTGTGCTTTGGAGGACTTGCAAATGCTTCAGTGACCTTCCCACTCTGACTGGGAATTGCATGTTCCCATTCCTGTGTGAGCTCTTAGTACTTTTCCCTCACACCCTTTTAGGTGGTTCTTCCTTGGCTAAAGCACGTGCATGTGTGGATCAGAATTCTGCTGAGGACTTCACGTGGGCTCTCTGTACACTCCAAGAGTTTCTTCTAGGTGCAGCTTTCTCACCTTGGTTAACTCTGCTTGCAAACGTCAGCTGCCATAGTCGCCCCAGAATCCGTCCTCCATGACACCAGCTCAGGAAGTTCACCAGGCTTCAACTGGGTCCTCACTCTGTGCAATGTACTCAAAAGCCTCTCTAGGCAATGGACTGGGGCAGCTGCAGGATCCACCTTGATCATTTCCCATCTCTTAGGAATCACTGTCCTACACTGCCTGATGCCTAAGGTCTTGAACACCATTATTTTATGTAATTTTATTTTTTTCCCAGGTGAAAGCATGAATTTAGTATTGATTACTCCATCTTGGTCAGAAGGAGAATTTCCATCAGTGTAGTTTACTGAGGTGAAGTGGTGTTGGACCAGCACGATGGCTCCGTTTTATGTAGTTTCTATTTTTTTTTTTTTTTTGAGACAGTTTTGCTCTTGTAGCCCAGGCTGGAGTGCAATGGCACAATCTCAGCTCATTGCAACCTCTGCCTCCTGGGTTCAAGTCCCTCAGCCTCCCGAGTAGCTGGGATTACAGGTGCCCACCAACAAGCCCAACTTTTTTTTTTTTTTTTTTAGTATAGATGGAGTTCACCATGCTGCAAGGCTGGTCTCTAACTCCTGACCTCAGGTCATCCACCTGCATCAGCCTCCCTAAGTCCTGGAGTTACAGCTGTGAGCCGCCGAGCCCAGCCTTATATAATTTCTATTCTGTTCAGTTCTCAGGACACTTTTTTGAAGCACCACACGTTCACCTTTATACTCTGTGTACCCATGCGTTCACCTGCCTAGTTATTCTGCCAGTCCATCCTCCCTTCTCCTTTTCTCTGCTAACTGTGTTCCATGATTTCCTTTGAGTAATTGTAATCTGACTACTCTCCTTTCATGTGGAAATCCTTGGGAATTGCCTTGATCTTCAGAATGTTCCCTTCCCACAGTGATGGCTTCAGAAATGCATGTGTGACTGACTACACACAACCAAGGGTCCTCCAAGGGAAGAATGTGGTCCCCAGTGGTTCCTGTAGAATTTTTGTGGAAGTTCTTATTGCAGGTGTTCAATTACATGCCTCTTTCTGAAGTGACCGCTGACCGTGGTTAGAAATTGGAAGCCCCACTTCACCTGTGTATGTGTGGAGTCTGCCTACGATTTGCTTCATTGGCAGAATAAAAGCATGGCACTGTCACGTTGGTTACTAGATGGAGATAGAATATGGCCAATACAGGAGAGAGAGAGAAAGAGAGAGAGAACATTTGGGAAAAGAAGGCAAATTCCTTAAGAGATGTTGAGGACATTGAGGACCTGGCTCAAGGTATACCAGCAGTCAACTAGTCTAAAATGTTTTATCTCCTTTTATTTTATTTTTTTATTTTTGAGACTGAGTTTTGCTCTTGTTGCCCAGGCTGGAGTGCAATAGTGTGATCTCAGCTTACTGCCACCTCTGCCTCCCAGGTTCAAGCAATTCTCTTGCGTCAGCCTTCCAAGTAGCTGGGATTACAGGCATGTGCCACTACGACCGGCTAATTTTGCATTTTTAGTAGGAACAGGGTTTCTCCATGCTGGTCAGGCTGGTCTCGAACTGCCGACCTCAGGTGATTTGCCCACATTGGCCTCCCAAAGTGCTGGGATTACAGGCATGAGCCACCGTGTCCCATCTTATTTCCATTTTTTTTCTTTCTTTTCTTTTCTTTCTTTCTTTTTATTATTCTTTTTTATTCTTTTTTTTTTATTTTTGACATGGAATTGTGCTGTGTTGCCCAGGCTGAAGCACAGTGCTGTGATCTCCACTTACTGCAACATACCTCCCTGGTTCAAGCAATTCCCCTGCCTTAGCCTCCCAAGGAGCTGGGATTACAGGTGCATGCTACCACATCTGGCTAATTTTGTTGTATTTTTAGTAGATTCGGGGGTTCTCTATGTTGGCCAGACTGGTCTCGAGCTCCTAACCTCAGGCAGTCTGCCCTCCTCAGCCTCCCAAAGTGCTGGGATTATAGGTGTGAGCCACTGAGCCTGGCCTTCCATTTTTTTACTGTAAACTTTGTATGTGTGTTTTTGCTGGAATGGTTGGGATTTAGTTATTGGTATATATAACATCCTAGTATGACATTCACCGAAAAGCTGTTCACACTGCCCTTTGCTAACTAGCCCTGCTTACACAGGCATAATGTGGGTCACGGATTATGCCAGCACCCAGAATACCCAGTCTAAAGGAGGAGTGAGCCCCCAGCCCCCTCTGGAAGAGATGACCTGTACAATTATTGTTTTTTCCTAGGAGTCCTGAAGCACAGCATGGATTGTGTGGAAGTTAGATATGCCCTTTACCTCACAAATAACAGCAATTATATTGACCCTGAGCTGCCTCCATGGTTTGATTTGTTGAAACTGGATGAATTCAGAGATGAGTGAAGCGTTCCCAAATCCTTAGGTTATGCAGAATGTGCACACGAGGACCTGCTCTTAAATATCTTTTTCTCCTGCTTTCCCCTTGCCACAGAGAGAAAGCACAGAAGATTTTTATTAAAGGTGATACTGTTGGCATAGGAGATAGGGGGAAAAAAACAGTTTTACAACTTAGTGATGTGTTTGTTGCTGGTTCTCTTTCCCTTCCCTGGATCTGGGTATCGGTGGGCCACTGTGCCCTCTGAAAGCTCTCCCAGAGCTGTACTGGGGATTGCAGGGATGTAAGGAGCCTCTTCATAAAAGCTCACATTTGATGCAACTCCAGCTAACTTGTGGTTTTCCTGGGCATTTTCTTTTCTCAAAGCATTGAGGTTTCTCCAGCAGCCAGAACTGCTAATTAGTTATGGCAAGCTTTCTTCCTTAGAGGACACAAACTGGTTTGGATAAAATCAAAGTGCCTCTTTCTAATTCTGACTCAATTCCCTTGTTCTTTTCTCTATGTGTCCAGCTTAGAAGGGGGCTGGTTGATGCTTCCTTTTACTTCAAACTGTTTCTTCTCCAATGTTAAATGGTAAATCCATACCTGATGTATCTGTTATTGAAAAAGTTCGAATGGGATTTTAAATTTCTGTGGAAGCTTTCTCACTCTCTTCTTGAGCATTTTCTAAATGGAAAGATCCTTTCTTCCATAGGATATTTTCAATTTAAGTTCTAAGAAATTTATTTGATTTTTCTTTTTCTTTTTTGGTTTACTATCTGTCTTCTAGTTTTGTTTTGTTTTTTTTTCCTCTAGGAGAAAGGATTTACCTTAGAAGTACAAATAGGTTTCTCAAAAGGGACTTTGCCTAATGGACAATGTGGTCTTCATTTTATAATTCACTCTTTATATTTAACTTCAGATTTCCACCTTCTACATTATCTTCCATTGGCTGGTAGATATGTGATATTCAAAAAGCTTTCCATCAGACACTTAAACTAAATTTATCATTTAGGATTTGTGTTTTATATTCATTAGAGTTCCAATAATTTCTTCTGTGTATTCAAGTCCTTCTCCCTTTCTTTCCAGCCTTCAAATTCTTTGTAAAACAAATTTCAGATGTTTTTAAAGACCAGAAAGTGCTTTCATAGGTTGTAAATTATTCTTCTGCCAGGCCTATAAGCTGCTTTCACTCAAGTGACTTAGGCCGGACATCATCTTATAGAAATCATATCTAACTTTGTAAGTGACCCATATACACGCTTCACCATGGAGAGGGGCTTCCTTTGACTTGTTTTCAGCAAGGCCTCTTTTATCATTGCACAGAGAGAGATAGACCTGTTCAGATTAGTATTAACTGATGGCAAACCCAGTGTACCTAACTCACTCAGAGAGCTGACCTATCTGAAAGGAAGCTCAAGGCTTTTCTGGGTTTATAATCTAACTAAACTTGTTAAGAATTTTACAATGTTTTCACCTTGCCAGATAGTCTTTTGATTGCTTGCTTTGTCCATGTTAAATTATGCATTTTTAAAAGACTATTAAGAAGGCTTACTGACCATCATCTCCCCAGGAACCTAGAGGACCTGTGTATTCCCTGAGCCTTCAGACATCACCACTGCTAAGGCAGAGCTGTGAGTAAAGGCTTGTGGCCATCAGCAGACCTGCCACAGTAGCCAAGGCCCTGCACACCTGCCTCTGGTGGCCAGAACCCAGATTAGACACAAGACCACACTGGACCCTGGGGAATGTGGAGCTTGGAATGCAAACAAGCACCTGGCAACCAGAACAGACTACCAGGGACTAGAGAACCAGGAGGCTTTATGGAGTAACGAAGTTCTACCGAAGCATTCTCCTGCATGCCGCCTGGGAAACCAGACGGCCATGAGGCTGTGTGCGGCCCGGACCACGACCAGGGGGCGTAAAGGTCACCCTGTCACCTCCTGGCCTCAGAGAAAACAGAAAGGACATCAGGAAGCCCACTACTGCTGTCCTTTCTCTGCACGGAAATGTGCCGGGGCACCGCAGCCCAGACAGTCTGCTATAGAGGACCCGTGAAGGTCATGATCACTGCTCTTTCCTCGTCTTATTGAAACGCTTCCCTCTGCAGCCCTAGTGAAGAGGGAGACCCAGGCATCTCAGATCAACTTCCCCTTTTCATTCCTAATACCTTAAACTTCCCCCTTTCAGATGTAATTCCTAAGACTGTAAACAGAGACCCTTTTCATATGTAATTCCTAAGACTGTGAACAGAGACCCTTTTCATATGTTAAGCTATAAACCTAAGATTCTTCCACGTGTCACATCTAAAGTATAAGCCTATATAAAGAAGGAACCTTCCTTTGTTAGGCGAGCTTGGATATTAGGCAAATATGCCACCTGGCTCCCAGGCAAATAAACTCCTTCCTCCAGTATTCGGTGTCCAACAGATCTGTTTCCCGTGGCCACTCCTGCAACACTAGAAGCCTGATCCTACCTACAGATGTCAGAAAAATATCCCTCCCTCAGGGTCCTGTCTAGTTTGTTTCTGACCCAGCCACAAATACTAGGGCAGAAGAAGAATAGATGGTACCAAGTTCTTTACTGTTTTTGTTGATTTGTTTTTAATTTTTTCTAGGTGTTATCCCATGATAATGAGTGTAATGGAGGCATAGTGTATTTCACACTGTAAACCAAAAAGTATCTGAGACAAGACTCGATCCATTTAGAAGCCTATTTTGCCAAGGTTAATGACATGCCTGTGATCCAACCTCAGGAGGTCCTAAGAACACGTGCCCATGGTGGTCAGGCCGCCGCTTGGTTTTATACATTCCAGGGAGACAGAAGACATCAGTTATCCAGAGAGGTGGGACCACTCAAAGTGGAAGCTTCCAGGTCACAGGCGGATTCAAAGGTTGTCTGATTGGCAATTGGTTGAAAGAGTTTATCTATAGACCAAGTATCCATAGAAAGGAGGGTCTGGGCTTAGATAACGGGTGGTGTGGAGAACAAGATTCTTATCATGCAGATGAAGCTTTCAGGTAGCAGGCTTCAGAGAGGATAAATTGCAAATGTTTCTTATCAGACTTTAAAAGGCTTCACACTCTTAGTCAGTTCTCTCCTGGATCAGGAAAAGTATTTTTAAAAATGTTTATAAGTTCAGTTATTTTATTAATTTATTTTTATCAATTTTGAGACCTGATTAAGAAATCTTTGCCAAGATGCCAAAGAATTTTATCTTCTGTTTTTTCTTAGAAGCTTTGTTCTTTTAATTTTAACACTTGGATCTACAATCTCTCTCAAAATAAGCAATGGGTCACTTCAGTTCCAAGTGTAACAATAAAAAGTGAAAACTGTGAATTACCTCTTTCCCTATATTTCACATTCCTTTTGTACAATGAAAGCAGCAAAGAGAATTGCATCATCTAAAGAGTGAATTAAACCATCTAAAGGAGCAAAAAGTCATCATCACACGGACAAAAAATTAAGACACAACATCCATCTCACTATTTGCAAAGTGGTTTATTCCTACAGGCAATACAAATATGTAAAAAGGTTTTTCTATAGCTTCATCCTTTGTAGAACCTAAAGAGATAAGCCCGCATTTTGAAATAAAATTTTTACAAATCATGTAAAAAATGACCAACTGAAGCAATGACATTTTGAAGACATTTCACAGAACATGAAGACCGCCCAGTGTTATAAGTTGATAACACGATTGCTTTCTTGGCCTGAAAGAATAATTTCCCTAATGGACGTTAACACATTTGGATCGTTATTTTCCATCTGAAAAGTAATGATGTTCTGATTGTCTCAAGTAAGGGCACCCCATAAAACACCGGCCTCGGTCATGTCCCTCTCCAGACTTCCCTTCATGAAAAATGAAAAAAATCTAAAAAATAAAGAAGCAAATATGGCATCATAACTTATCTACATTTTACAAATTCATAAAGGGATCATTGAAGCATACTCACAATGTGAATTAAATTTAATATGTAGTGTTTGCACTTTGCAAACAAAACTTAAAATAATGGTGTACTTTTTTTCATGAATGACAATTTTTATTTCCAAATTCCACTTTTTTTTTTTTTTTTTTTTTTTTATTGAAACCACATTTACTACAAGACATACATGCATGGCGAGATCTGGAGAGAAAATGCCAGGACCTATGGCTCAAGTTTTCTATATTCTAGGAGGAACGAGTTTTCTTTAAATAATTATATTTACATATGTAATTATGTAAATTTAAATTGTTTGTTTTCTGGAGACAGGGTCTCTGTCACCTGGGCTGGAGTACAGTGACTTGATCTAAGCTCACTGCAACCTTCATTTCCAGAGTTCAAGAGATCCCTGTGACTCAGCCTCTTAAGTAGTTGGGACTACAGGAGTGTGCCACCACATCTGCTAATTTTTGTACTTTTTTTTAAAAGTAGAGACGGTATTTCATCATGCTGGCCAGAACTCCTGACCTCAATTGATCCACCCAACTCGGTCTCCCAAAGTCCTGGGATTGTAGATATGAGCCACCACGCTCAGCCATAAATTTAAATTTTAAGGGATGTACTGAAATTATCTAAAATATTAAGAAATAGCATAGATGGTAAGGCTGAATTTGCAAAGCTAGAAAAGCACTTCGGCTCATTTTCTTTCCTCCCTCCCTCCTCCCTCCTTTCTTTCTCTCTCTCTGTCTCTTTCTTTCTTTTTCTTTTTGATATTGAGTCTCCCCCTGTTGCCTAGGCTGGAGTGCAGTGACATGATCTTGGCTCACTACAACCTCCGCCTCCCCGGTTCAAGCAATTCTCCTGCCTCAGCCTCCCAAGTAGCTGGGATTACATGTACCCACCACCACTCCCGGCTAATTTTTGTATTTTTAGTAGAGACAGAGTTTCGCCATTTTGGCCAGGCTGATCTCAAACTCCTAATCTTGTGATCTGCCCACCTCGGCCTCCCAAAGTGCTGGGATTACAGGCATGAGTCACCACACCCAGCAATTTGTCTCATTTTCTGCCAGCTTTTTAGACTCAGAAAAGCATGCAGCTTTACAGGTTAGTTTCACAAAGACAGTTTTAAAGTTGTATGTCTATTATTATACGATGTCTGTGGTGTCTGGAAATAGGGGAGTCATCGATCATTAAGATACATCCAGCTGCGACTCCCTTTCCATCCCAATGACAGAGGATGACGTTTGTCAAAATGGCAAAGATGATGCTGATAGGTTCGTGAAGTGCCCCCATAGCCAACAGGATGGCTTGTAAAAAATTTAGTAAATAATGCACCCCCTAATCCTGAAACATCTGCAGCAATCTTCAGGGATCCAAGCAGAATCCTCAGTTGTCTTGAGTCTCTCTTACGTCTCCAGAGCTCTGCACGTCTGAACCAGTAACATGTTTTCACTCCTGGCGCCATATAAAGCCCTTGCCCCTACACATACACATAATCAAGACATTAAAGCAAAAGAGCAAAATGGGATCCATGGTCTTGGCCACTAAGACACTGTTTTTAGGTAGTTTGCTCTCCCTATTAGAAGGTAACAAATACTTGTCCTGTTTCTCTTATCATCAAACTGGGACATCTGGAAAAAACAAAACAAAAACAAAAACTTTTACTCAGGTTAGTAGGAAGAAGGAAAGATAATTTTTAGAGATTCAACTTCTTTGTGCCTTTTTAAACTTTTTAAAAAAACTTGTTTATATTTTCTTCAATTTCTGCAAAAAGAGCATTAAGAGCATGGAAGAAAGTAAATGCATGTTCATAAATCTAAACGTCAAATTACACAGATATTTACCTTTTCTTGTTTTCAGCAGCTGGAAAGCTCGGAGCAGAAGCCTGGCATAATAATCTCTGGAAGCCTGGATGCCTGGATTCCTCTCTTATTTCTCAAAACCTTGGGATGGAAGTGTGCATATCAACATGCCTTGCAGACCTCTACAGATGTCCAGGGAACTGAATTGCTAGACTTTATAACCTATGTTCTTTCCCAAACCCATCTTCACTTTACATATCACAGGGCATAGTTTCTGTTTGTTGAAAAGCAATCAGCTAGAAAACAAGAGTGGCTGTAACCTGTGCTGCCCAATGATCAGGGAAAGAGAGCAGATGAAACTTCGACGACTTTCTGTTAGGCTGATTAATATCTGTGGCAAATGTAAGGTTAGTTAAAAGGCCTCATTGCTTCCCATCAAAATGTTCCTTCACTTGCTATATACTGCATTGAAATGTAAAGTTATGGATATGTATAACAGTTTAATTTGACAGTGGGCATCCAACTCGTCTATTTGCGTTTTTACCTGGAGCTGAGTTGGAGCAGACAAACAGAGGTGACCTCTAACTTAGGGATCTTTGTTTCCTTCCTGAAGCCGTTTTCAGAGCAGAAGTGCTTTAACCACTCCATTGAGAAACCACCTTTGCATGCAGTACCCTGCATACCCTGAGTTGGCTTCAGCATCCACGCATCCACAATGTGGGAATATCCTCCTTTAGATGTTGCTTTCCTCACTGCGCTCTCGGTAAGGAAATGTCCTGTCTCTTATCCATGACAATGCTCCCACAAGCCGAAGTCACACCCAGTATCTGTTAACAGAGAAACTGGGTGAGAGAGGCTCATTCCCTTTTGCAATTCAAATTACACAGGGTAAAAAAAAAACATTTTTTCCTGTTGAGGATGCAGATGGAAAGAAAACAGAAAATGCCTTTCAGTAAGCACGAGCCTAGTTTGCTAATTGTGTTTCGGTTAACATGCAGGTGAACTTACCTGTGTGGCTTGGAATTGCGGTGGGTTTTCAGCTACTTCTCCACCAAATCCTTTGAAAAGCAACAGTGGCAGAAACAAATAACCCAGTTAAAAATAATAATGGCAGCAATAAAAAAAGAAAAGATGAAGAAAGCAGTGGTTTTCTTTGGCTAACTGAGGAACTTTCTGCTAGGTATTAGCATCTCTTTGCAAACTTTTTTTTTTACAGCTAATGGTTCATCTCTAGACAAATTTCAAGAATTTTCAAGTGTCACCAGACTCCATTCTTCACCCTCATTTTAACAATTAAAGGATCAACTGAATGCCTGTGTTTAAGGGTCAAGCCCCTGGAACCTGCCATTTGTACATTGCTCACAAACACCTTCTAGTGCTATTAGTAAGAGACCCTGGGAGAACTTCTTGGTCATCAATGTGATGAGTTCCAAGGGGAATGTGGGTTTAGGTTGTGGTGTTCATACCAGAAATCTGGCTGAACACACATACCTAGGAGTCCTCCATTTTTCCCTGCTTGCTCTACTGAAAATAAAGACAGAGAGTATGTAAAATATTACGTATATATTATACAAAGAACTCTTGAAAAGGTAGTAAATTCTGGTGATTTGGGGCACAAAGATAAGAAGCAAATCTTTATAGTTTGTTGACAATAATTTAAAATTTCAAAAATAATGCATATCTTGGTGCTGAATATTCAAAGTGCATGAATCATCACACTAGAAAATTAATATGTATGGTGATAAAATTGAGCAAGTGTAGTCTGGGTATGGTGGCTCTAATCCCAGCACTTTGGGAGGCCAAGGCAGGTGGGCCACCTGAGGTCAGCAGTTCAAGACTAGCTTGGACAACACGGTGAAACTCCATCTCTACTAAAAATGCAAAAATTAGCCATCTCTACTAAAAATACAAAAATTAGATATGGTGGTGGGCACCTGTAATCCCAGCTACTTGGGAGGTTGAGGCAGGAGAATCACTTGAACCTGGAAGGCAGAGGTTGCAGTGAGCTGAGATCGCACCTGGGGGACAGAGCAAGACTCCATCTCAAAAAACAAACAAACAAAAAGAATAGAGCAAGTGTAATAAAACGGTTTAAAGGAGAATGCTTAACTGTCCCTCTCTACTTCATTACCTTCCAGTTTGACATAGATATTTGTGGAAGGATAATGAGTAGACTCTGAAGACATTCCTAGGGACCCCAGGAAGGCACAATGGAAAAAGGAATTTTAATGGCCTAAAAGCATCATTCTATACAATTCAATATCAACTTGAAATTTAGTTCTAAAGCAGAATGTACCATCATTAAAGCAGCTATGGGGAAAACGAATGTTAGGCAACTATATTGTTGGACTAACACTTTATATTAACAATTTAGTTTCATTAAGAGTATCTGTTGATCCATCTCCAAAATATTACGTTATTTGCATTAGCTAGAAAATATTTTCAGTAGTCGTATAAGACATAATAGAACCCAAGACTCTAGTAATTCTATATTTTCTGCCAAAAATCGAATTTTAAATATTTTTAAGAGTTTTTCGTCACCACCAATCACCAAGTACAGCCAATGGTTCAACTCCAAAATTAGACAGTCAAGGTCATCAAAGGTTCCTTGTCTTCCATGAGTAATATACAGAAAATGAGCATTATATTTGAAGAAAAATATTATTTTTATTTACGTTTTCACTGAGCTTTTCCTGACAAATTAGGTCACATTAATGATGTTAGTTTGTTTTTGCTCACCACAATCCTGTGATGTCAAACCGGCCTGTGAGTTTACTCTCATTTCACTGATAATAAAAGGCTCAGAGAATTTAGAAGGTTTGCCTACTCATCCATCTCACAAATGGCCTTGGAGAAACCTGATCCTTGAAATCTCTTGGGTCCAAGCCTTAAGTCTGCTGAGGCATCACATGGCCGTGATAGTCACGGTGCTACTTAGAGCTGCCTTCTCCATCACAGCTACTAAATTCCTTGAAATCAGACATGCCTGAACTGCGAACGTGTCTAAATGTCTCAGTTCACACTTTATGAGTAGCCAAGTGCAGCCAATGTCTTACTACACAGACAATGACACTCCCTGGGCTCAAGGGATTCTCCCACCTCAGACCCCTGAGTAGCTGCTCTTCACACTTAAGGACCCTTTGACTACATCAGGTCAGGTCAGCCTGGAATCCAGGATAATCTCCTCCTTTTAAAGTCAATCTATTAGCAATATTAATCCCATCTTCAACCTTCATACCTCTTTGCCATGTAATGTAACACGTTCCCAGTTTCTGGGTACTGGGATGTGCACATCTCTGGGTTGGGTGGGGGGGGTTCTTATTTTGCTTATCACAGGAGATAACTAAAACCTTCTGTTAGTCATTTCATTTTGCTGCTTGGCAGTAGGGCACTGCTCATTTGTCAGGGCCAGTCCTGTGCTTCCTCCTTCAGTGGCAAGCCCTGTGCACTGACCAGTCTCAGGCCCAAGGCAGGGAGGACCATGCACCCTCCCTCCTGGCTGCAGTGTTTGGTGCAAGGATGAACACATAATCTAAGCCCAGGTTCCTGAGTTCTTCCTTGGGATTTTCCAATCTGGAGCTGATAGGAATGACCCCTTCTTCCTCCCAGATAGAATGTACTGCTACAGTATGAGTTCAGGGCTTCCTGTACTCACATTTCCTTTGGCTTATAAAAAACATGTCTGCAGTTCAGAGAGTGGAATCAGATTATAGAAACAAAAAGAGAAGAAAGATCAGGAAAAATAAGACGAATGTTGTTTGGTGATGTTAACGTCCCAGAGTCCAAGGGAGTCTATTATCTTGGCAAGTCCATCTGTGCATAGCACAGCTTGATGACAAAATAAATTGCCCAGCATTGCTTAAGTGAGATTAGAGTCAGCTTTCCTGATTTTCAACAACAGTCCTGAGAAATCCAGACAGAGCATCAAGTTTATTTGTTGGGGAACATCAGGATTCCCAGGAAAAGCTAGAGAAACACTGTTCTGGGGCATGATGGAAAAACAAATCTCAATGGAGGGTTTCCTTGTCCTCTAAGACTAGGGAGGGAGGCATTAAATCCTTCTCACTCAAACTCTTGAGAAATAATTTAGATAAAAGAAGCTAATGCTATTTTCTATCTTGGTTTTGGGGATTAATATCACAGGCAAAGCATTGGCATTAAACCTAGACCTTGGCTGGATACAGTGGCTTATGCCTGTAATTGCAGTCTTTGGGGAGGCCAAGGCAGGTGGATCACTTGAGGCCAGGAGTTTGAGACCAGTCTGACCAACATGGCAAAACCCATCTCTACTAACAATTAAAAAAATTAGCCAGGTGTGGCAGTGAGCACCTGTGGTCCCAGCTACTCAGGAGGCTGAGACACAAGAATCTCTTTAACCCCGGAGACGGAGATTGCAGTGAGCCGAGAACCTCTGCTCACTCCAGCCTGAGCGACCAAGCAAGACTCCGTCTCAAAAAAACAAATCAACAACAACAACAAACCCCACCTACATCTAGCAGGGGACACAAGACAATGCAAGCTCATGAGCCCAGAAAGAAGCCTTTGCTCCCGTGGAAAACAGATTTACTAAGGCAGAGAAATGTAAATGCTTAAAGCATTAGAGCTGGGCCACAGGAAGTGGGTTCAAGTCCCAACCACCCCCATCATCACTGTACAATGTAAATTGTGCACCTAAACTCTTAGTGCACTCATTTCCACACCTGCAAAATGATGACAATGTCAAAAAATGATTTACAAAATTACTAGGGAGCAAAGACAGTTAATTCAGGCAAAACATTGCTTAGAACAACCATCTTAGAGTTGACACATTTTGGGGACTCCAGAATGCATTGGTTTTTAATCATCACTATTGTTATCTACACAATCCCAGTTTTTACTATGTTGATTCCCAAGCACGACTATACTCTCTTCTTCCCTTGTTATTATTATTTCTATGTTTAATTTGACAAGCTACCCAATCAGGGAGATGATAGAGCAGCCATCAGCCACAAGCCAGGTGTTCTGAGAATCCACCATCCACATCAGGAGTTGAAGACTTTATTTGACATAAGCGCCTTAGCTTCTTATTCATTCTCTGTTTACACAATAGGATAGACAGACTCATGCCTTCATTTGAGCTTTTATTCTGTCTTGGAAATCAGATACTCAGCCCCAGGCTGTCACCGTTTCCATTTCTTTGATTATGCCCACATGCTGGGGAATACATTGACTTAAAACATTCCATTTCTTGAGCCAATAACTATTTCTAATGCCAATGCGGGGGTGTGGGGGCACTAATTACTTTTTTCTTTATGGTGTTTAGAGAAATTTTATTTTAATTTTATTTTTTTTTCTCCTCTAGTGTGTTCACAGGGTAGTTGTTTTTAATAGTCTCTCTGAAATAATAGCTATGAAAATACTATTAAAAAAAGTGAACTGCTGTTGCTGAAAAGAGTTTTATGACAAAGTTAGAAGGCAAGAAGTTGCATATGGACTTCCTAAATGGCCTTCAAGGTAACCATTAAACTCTGCTATATAGGCAGCTGTGCTGTGTTGAAGTTTAACATGTAGTGAAATAGTTTGACTCTGTGTCCTCACCCATATCTCACATTGAATGGTAATCCTCAGTGTTGAAGGAGGGACCTGGTAGGAGGTGATTGAATCATGGAGGTGATGTCTACTTGTTTAGCACCATTTCCCTAGTGCTGTTCCTGATACAGTTCTCACAAGATCTGGTTGTAAAAAAGTGTGTGGTAGCTTCCCCTTCTGTCTCTCTCTCCTATCGGTCACATGAAGATGACCCTACTTCTGCTTTGCATTCCACCATGATTGTAAGTTTCCTGAGGCCTCCCCAGAAGCAGAGGCCTGTACAGTCCACAGAACTGTGAGACAATTAAACTTCTTTTCTTTATAAATTACCCAGTCTTAGGTATGTCTTTATAACAGTGTGAGAACAAACTAATACATGTAGCCATGGGAGGCTATGTACCATTTCAGCCTTCCTGTCAAAACAGCATTAGAAACCATTCATGGGCAGGTTTCTGGCCCCTCTTCTAGTGGCAGGTGAATTTTGCTTTGTATAAAAGAAGAATACAGATTTGGTATGTGTTGTGTGTCTGTTACTTGCAGCATCTCATTACTATGTGCCTCTACGCAAGTGTTGAAGAATAGATTATCTACTCCAGGTACCTACGCTAGTGTCCTACATTCAAACCTTGTTACTTGAACCATCAAGTGGGGTGGTGGTGGGGGTCTCTCAGGTGTCCTTCTCTGCATACAGCCTTCTTAAGAAGCACTAGATGGAGATCAGAAAGAAGGAGATGGTCAGTATACACAAACTTCCCTTGTGTCTGTGGTGCCTAGGGATTCTTCCTTATCATGCAATTCCACACTTGACCATCAAGGATCATCAAGAAACCTGGCAGTTTCTACCAACAAGCTTCTCTGTCAGCTTTCCCGCAGTGCTCTGACAGACTGGAATACAAAGCATGGCATCCCATTGTCTCATACAGCAGGAAGTCTGGAGATCAGCGGCTCCTGAATGGTTCAGCAGCTCAGTGACGTCACTTCCTGCCTTTGCATTCTGCCATGTTAAGATCTTTTGCTTTGTGATGTTGAGCTTGTTGGCTACAAGATACTTATCTAAGTAGATGGATAAAGGACACTTTGTTATCAAGGCACATGTTATCCAAGGCACAAGCTGTCCCTTGCACCTCATTTGTTAGAACTGGGTGACCTGCCAGTCTCTTAACCAATTAGAGAGATATAATCATGACCAGTTTAAATCTGAGGATTGGACCAAGGAGGGAGGCCCTCTTCCTTGGGAGCAAGAAGTTAGTGCCTACAAAATACGAAATGAGGATTTGATGAGCAAGAGTGAGGAAGGACAAGAGAATATAAAAGCAGGTCTATGTATATAGCCTATCAAGGTTAGGAAACAACATCACAGGAAGGCTCCTGCATGCCACTTCTTAACCTTGTTTCTTTCTTTCTCTTTTCTACAGCAAATGGCCACTGCCAAAAGTGACTAACATGGTAGAATTTATCAAAAATGTAGGGCAGTATTTTAGTTAGAGGCAGTATGAGGGTTTTTCCCAGGATTTCAGAATCACCAAAGCTGTTGTTGGTCCATTTGTTGATTCTGAAGATCTTTCAAGTAGGGTTTATTTTTTTTTTTAATAGAATGTTTCCTCAGCTGATCACTGCCCTGAATTTAGCAATATCCTTCCCCTTTTTAGCACTTTTCATTATGGGATGAATTGTGAATCTAATATTATTTTTATTCTCTGCTCCTTTATTTTTCCCAGCTGTTTTTTTCTCTCTGTGCTTCATTTGAGATACTTTTTATTGCTATGTCATTGATTTTGTAATAGCTATTCTGCTGTTAATCCCATCCCGTGTCATTTTCTTCTTAGTTATTGTAATATTCTTCTCTAAAGGTTTGTTTTGTGTCTTTTAAAAATGCCTTTCAGGTGCCTACTGAACCATTACCTTCTTAAACATATGAGCCTTATTAATGATACCTGTTTTAGTACTTTGCCTGCTGGTTCCATCATTGATGTCATTCTTTCTGCCAGATCGTGTAAAAGTCACACTGCTGTTGTGAGATCTTATTATTGTATAAATATTCATGGGCTTTGTTATGAGACAATTTGACCTTTTTAATACTTGCTTTTAATTTTTGTTAGAAAGGATCTAGGTTTACTTTAACCTAGGGCTAATTTGGTCCCACTGCTGATGCACTACCCTTCTTAATACTCAACCTGATGCCCCACGTAGTATTCAGTTTCTCCACTTTTATTGGTGGGAACACAAACCATTTCTGACACTGTGTGAGAACAATATTTTCCCATCCATCTCTCTTTTTTAATTTACTAGTCACCATTATTTTATTTAAGTTCTTATATCAACTCTGTAAGACAGGAACTGTCATTCTCAGTTTTTAATTAATACACAATAGTTGAACAAACTTTGGAAGTACATGTGATATTTTGATATATACATGCAATATGTAATGATCACATCAAGGTAATTACTATGTCTATTACCTCTAACAATTTCTTTCCTGACATTAGGAATATTCCAATTGTTCTAGCTGTTTTGAACTATACAATAAATCATTTTTAACTATAGTCACCATGCTGTACTAAATACTAAATCATATTTTTTCAAACTATTTTCTTGGATCCATTGACCAACCTCACTTCATCCACTCTTTCCCTCTTATCCTTTGGTTTTCTCCACAGCTCAGACCATTTCTCTGTATTTGTGCATGGATCAGCACTTAGCTGAAGACTTGAAAAGAGCACTCTGTGGGAATCAGAAATGTATCTTCTCTCCCTGTAAACAAAATCTAAAACAAACAAACAAACAAACAAAAACCACCTCTTATGTCTGTTCCATCCTATGAGCTCCAGATGCCTTGGTCTCTTTGGACCTCCATGTCTCTCTTCTCAAATCTGAAAACTACTGGGCTCTGCTTGAATTCCCCTCTCTGTCTGTGCCTTGGAAATGTTCTCCAGGAAGTAAGCTGGAAAAATAATAGGACTGAATTTGCTTTCCTTATTACAAGGATTAATATACTGCAGCATCTAATGCCCAATGACTGAATCACTTGTTTTATTTTATTATTTTAGTTTAACCAGTTTTTTAGTTATTTCAAGTAAAAGATTAACTTTGGTCCCTGTTATTCCATCTTGACTGGCTACTGACACATCTCATAAGTTCCTTTATTTTTATCATTTTATCCCTGACTTTTGGAGATTAAGAGACATCATCAGCACATGTTAGCTTAGAAAATGATCCAGGCACTCCTAATTCATTAAGTGATTGCCAGAAAAGGGATCAAGACCTCTTTGCCTTGGTAAAGCCTGATATAATGTGCCAATATGCTGCTTGCATCCTTTGAATCACTGCTAACACAAAGCCTGCTCATTGACGCATTTTTAATTACGTGCCATTGGCATCTACACTCAAACAACAAGCTAAGTATTCAGAGTTTGCACGGGAAATTCTTCACAGGAAAAAGAGAAAGAAAAGGTCTGTAGGATTCACATTTTCCAAATTTTTATTGAAGAGTATTTTTTAAGGGACTGTGTTGAAAATACTTGACAGAAGCACGCTAATGCTGCCCACAGCCAAGAGAAGTTGAATTTTAAAACTTATACTCTAGTGAATACTTCCAAAGAGAAGCAAGCAATTATCGTTGAGCCAGGCTCAAATTGTTCATGGAGGCAAGCTTGGTGCAGAAGTGATCCCTTAAATATCCGAGGATGGTTCAACAGAATATACTCCTTTATTAGACTTTGAATTCATTCTACTGTGAGGAAAGCTATTTGGAATTCATGAGTATAAAAGTCTTTGTCCTGAACAAACTGGGATGTTGAGCTCCCAACTCTCACCAGTGTTATGAAAACATTACAGTTACTCCACACTCTCAACAACACCTATATATGAAATCTAGATTCACACTTGTGATAAATTACAATAATACTATTCATCACATGTAAATACATTTAATTAACAACTATGCAACAGGCCAGGCGTAATTTTCAAGACCATTTTATACACAGACAGTCTTATGAGGTGCTGATGAAAATAAATAAGCAGCAGTTAAAAGCAAAAATCTCTGCAGAGACAGGATAGGTCACATCAATCAGGGAAGCTGATCTGATGTTATTAAATTGGCAACATAGGGTGTGCACCTAGCTGGGATTAGAACGTCCATTCCTCCCTAGGGCACACCCTACAGCCAGCACTCACTACAGGATGTTGGCACCAGTATACACACACACACACACACACACACACACACACACACACGTTGGCACCAGTACATACATATATATACACACATATATTACATATATATGTATACATGTAATATATGTATAGACATGT
>NW_022436942.1:84886416-85039615 GCF_009761245.1 Sapajus apella | reverse complement strand
CCAATTTAATAATATCAGACCTGATGTTATTAAATTGGCAATGTAGGGTGTGTACCTATCTGTAAATATATATATTTACATATATATTTACGTATATACACATATAAATATGTATGTATATATTTACATATATTTATGTATATATACATATTTACATATATGTATATATGTATATATATTTACACATATATTTGCATATATATTACATATATATTTACATATATATTATGTGTGTGTGTGTGTGTGTGTTAAGCTGTGGTAAGAACATTTGACATAAGATCTATCTTCCTAGTTTTTCAAGTGTACAATATGATATTATTACCTGCCAGCACAATGTTGTATAGCAGATCTCTAGAGCTCATTCATCTGGCATAACTCACACTTTGCACCCCTTGAATAGCAGCTTCACATTTTCTCCTCTCCCAGGCCCTGGCAACCACCATTCTGCTCTTTGCTTCTGTGAGTTTGACTATTTTTGATATTCCTTGTATATAAGTGGAATCAATGCAGTATCTGTTGTGCTATGACTAGTGTATTTCACTTAGCATAATAGAGCTTCTGATTTTTCAAGAGAAGTTGGAAATAGGCCCCGTCATTGAAATCTGCAAACTTTTCAACTTCAGCCAGGAATTATGAATGAATTAATGATACATGTATATTAACACTTTATTGACCAAAACAAGCAATTTTCAAAGGCTGCTACTTAGAGTCTAAAGAAACTTCTGACGATATAACTCCAGATGCCAGTGGAAAGAAAAAGATATGGGTTTGTTTGTTTAACTCTAATAAATTAACTGGTACAAACCTTGGCTTCATTGCCATCATGATGCAAACATTATTAAAAGTGCTTGTTGGCTTCCTGTAGACTCTACCAGAAATAGAAAATTGGTTCATCCGCCTCAGATATATTTATAGTCATTTTATTTCATATTTATCTTCTCTGTGTGTGTGATTCAGAGTACTTAAACTCTCTTAGCAAATTTCCAACTTAGAATTTGGTTAACTGTGTTTCTTTCATTGTACATCAGACCTCTAGGCTACATTTTTAACCTTTTGTTACTATCAGATATTTTATCACTTCATGGTTAATTAATGTATTTATTTTTCTCTGTCATCTCCAATATATGGATTTTCCAGTAATGTTCTTGCACACAGACATTCTTTTATGTGTCACTCTAAACCTGCAAGCCTTCCAGCTTCCCTCATCTCTTACTCAATGTTGTCATGGGCTTTTCTCTTCCCTCTTCTGGCCAAGCCCTAGGTCAGCTCATCTCCACCCAAGCCTCACTCACGTGGTCATGCACAATGTGCCCAGGTTTTCATCTCCTTTCATCCTTTATGTCTGCTTTGCATTTATTAGGATCACCATTGGGCTACATCTCTTCCTATGATAGCCCTGGCGGTCCTGGGTTTGCCTCCTCTCAGGTTAGAAAGCCCAGCTTTAAGAAAACATCCCATTTCCTAGGAATTTTAGCGTAGTCCAAGCAAGGTCTTTGCATGGAGTTTTCCAAAGACCACCAGGATGGCTCAAGAGTAGAAACGAGAGCTTTATTGGTGATATCCGTTTGCAAACCAGGAAGAAATACCTCTGGCATGTGCTAAAGGTGCTCCCTCTCAGAGGAGGGAAAGGGTAGGTTGGCTTTTACACCTCCCACAATGGTGTCATATGTATTCAGAAGGTTTTCAGGAAAAGCTACACATATTTATGAAGGGAACAGAGTGGATGCACAATAGATAAGCATATATGTCACATAGATCCCATGTTCACTTTAGAGAGGGGTTTTAGCATCCAAATGCCGTGGAATTTGGCTTCTTATATCAAAAGTTAAACTACAGGGCTTGATGACAGTTTCTGCGCAGGCTTTATAAACCAGCCTAAAGTCTGCAGTTGTTTACCAGAAAATAATATTCATAAGGCCAGTCCTCAGTCCAATCGCATTATAGAGGTCTGCGTTGTAAATCAGAGTCAGGTACAACACTGATTTAATTTGCCTGACAGCTCGTGTAGTAGGGAGTTTAGTAATAGTGTGGTCTGTTTTTGAGCCCTAGGAATTTAGGAAGCTGCCAGGCAAGCCAAACCCTGAATCCTGGGACCATAGGTAACTTTTGTTTTATTAACCTTAGGGTCCATCTTAGTTGATAAAGGGGTGTCTACGTTGGTCTCTCAGATCACAGTGGTAAAACTTGGATATGTCCATTTCCGAACTACTTACTTTGGCCAGGGGGATGGAGTGCTAGCTGGCCATGTTTCACCTTATAGCCATCCTGGATCCTAGCCCTTCGGAAGTCATAAGGTATAGGAGGAGTTGTTCTCAAACAGAAACAGGAGGAAATGTATACAAGGAAAGAATATTAAATGCTCACTTCACCATGCCGAATCTCTGTAAAGAGGTTATACTATGCAGGATAAAAGATGCTGGGGAATAAGAAGATTTCATATTTATATTGCACTTACTATATTTTAGGCATAGTTCTATGAACCATGCATATATTAGTCATTAATCCCCATAAAAATGAGATTAGTAATATTATTATTCTCAGATTATAGATGAGGACACTGAGAGATGGAAGGGCTAAACGCTTTGCCTAAGATCACGCAGGTAACATGGCAGACCTGGGATTTGCAGTCAGGAGAGTTGGCTTGAGGGCCCATGCACTTAACTACCACTGTCTCTAATACAGGGACCATGGTTCCTGCTCTGGCCACTAACTCGGGGACCTCCAGCAAGTCAGTCACACCACATGGCAAAGCCCTCTTAAGACAGCATGATGGTAATCGTTCAACCAACCTCATGAGATTATTATAAGAATACAATTCAATACTCAGACTCAGTAGATGAATAAATGTTGTCACCAGGCAATGTCTGACGCTAGATGTCCAGGTAAATGAACAAGAGCATCACCTTGTTCATTTGTAATGTGTGAAACAGAATTAAAATGTAAGAGAGTATGCGTTTTTTCCCCTTTGCTCTTGGCGAGCATTCTGTGGGCTCCTTACATATCAGTCTGCAAGGGTCAGTTAACTAAACCAGGACAATATTTCCAAAGTGAACTGAAGACATATAAAATCATTCTTTCCCCCTCAGTGCTCACTGGGGGCCATGATTGAGCTGTGTTCAGCCATAACTTGGCTTCTTTTACCAGACTTTATTAGGCGCTATTAGTCACATCTATGGAGGCTGTCAAATTCTCTCTCTTGACATCTTGACAATTGCACATGGACATTCTAAAGCAAGGCTGACTAGTGGTCATCTGATCAGTGGATTAAAAATGGCCACATAAATGGCAGAGAAGACAGGTCAGCCTTTCAGGGTAGCTGTTTTTAACACTACTCTTTCCAGTAAAGAGGTTGTTTTACAATGAAGACAGCAAAGCTTGCAGAAGGCTAAGTTTTCCTAACTCAGGAATTGACACTAGCTGACATTTGACAAAGCCTTGACCTATTCTTTGAAAAGTCAGTGTGTGAGCCCCCTGCAAGGTGTTGGCAATTAGCCTGGAAGCCCAGGTGGACAGATTTGCACTCTTTCCAATTCCAGTGATACCTGACTTCACCTTCATTCTGCATGCTCACCTGGAATCCTAGAAGCTCTCAGTTGTTCCTGCTTGTGACATGCAGAATAATGCCACCCCCATCACATCCCAAATATTCCACATCCTAATCTCCATAGCCTATGAATTTGTTCGTTTGCATGGGGAAAGTAAGGTTGCAGATTGAATTAAGGTTGCTAATCAGCAGACATGGATGATATGGTTTGGCTGTGTCCCCACCCAAATCTTGCCTTTAATGGTAACTCCCACAATTCACCCATGTGTTGTGGGAGGATCCTGGTAAGAGATAATTAAATCAGGGGATGGTTCTTTTTCGTGCTTTTCTCATGATAGTGAATACGTCTCACGACATCCGATGGTTTAGAAAAAAACCGTTTCCCTACACAAGCTCTGTCTTTTCCTGCTGCCATCCACATAAGATATGACTTGCCCCTCTTTGCCTTCCTCCATGATAGTCTTCCCCAGCCACATGGACATGTGAGTTCTCCATTGAATCTCTTCCTTTTGTAAATTGTTCTGTTTCCGGTATGTCTTTATCAGCAGTGTGGAAAGGGAATAATACAGTGGAGATGTAGAAATTAGCCTGCATTACTCAGATGGGTTGAATGTAATCACAGAAGTGCTTATAAGTGGACACAGGCAGCAAAACCAGGGAGACGACAGCATGAGATAGACTCTCACTGACTTTGCTGGCTTTGAAGACAGAGAAAGGGTCCATGGGCCAAGGAACCTGTGCAGCCTCTAGAAGCATGGAAAGGAAAGAAAAGAAATTCTCCCGTGGAGCCTCCAAAGGAAACATGGCTGCAGACTGCTTTATTTCAGTCCAGTGGGGCTGATTTCAGACTTCTGAACTCCAGAATGTTTTGAGAGGCTTTATTTTAGTAATCTCTCTGATCTACGAAATGAGGATCATGTTACAGTCTGACCTACAGAATGATCTGAAAGGTCAAGTGAGATGTGCAAGGAAATGCTGAGCACAGTGATTGACACAAGGTAAAAATTAATACCATTAACTATAGTCACCATCACCATCAACGTCATTATAAGAAATGAGATGCCCACAATTAATTTAGATCAAGTGAATTATTTTATTTTTTGGAATGTTGGGATGTGGTTTTAAAGGTCAGATTCTTTCTTCCACTGAGAGTATGTTCGATTTTGTTATGAGCTTAACTCTAGAGGGAATGAAAAAGCTTACACTGATACATTTTTTAATTATGAAGAGTTGGCAAATTGGGATCTACATGTATTCTGGAACCACTTTATAATTGTTTTTAAGTGCTGGGTTTTAAGTTTTACCTTTTTTGAGTTTTTTCTTCTAGGAATATAAATAATCATTCTGTTATTTACTTGTTTTTTATCTCCAAAGATGGGCAGAATGAGTTGCAACATAAGAACTAAACTCAGGAGGTTTTAAAGTATAGGCCTGTTACTCCCATGTCTTAAAAATCCACTTGAAGTCTTGAGCAGGGTGGGGTAGGTGGAAAGTCGGGTAGGTGGAAAGCCTTCCAGTTTTGGGAGCTTGCGGATTTATGAACTGAAATGAACGTCCAAAATCCAGAGTGGGAGATGGGCTTCTGAGATGCTAGAGCTAAGGCAGAATGGCAGATCAGAGACCACCAGGCCTGATGGCACTCAATCTTGGTTCAAGAAGCAGGAGCCCCTGATGTTTCTAAGCCTTTGCTTAAAGGGAAGCACATAGGTTGGTGATGCAGATCCTTTTGGAAAGGTAAATAAACCTTTTCTACAAAAGGACTCCTTCCAGCACAATAGGAAATCAAGATTCCATGCCCAGCACTTCCTCCCCTTGCCTTGAGAGCCTTGATTTTACATTTCTGCCGAACTCCCTTAATTTTAAATGTCAGATTCATGTGACATTTTTTCTTCTTGCAATGCCACCAAGAAGTTTGTGAGGACAGAATGTGACCTAGATTTGCATTTATTTTTCTTCTTATTCGTGCCATAAATGAATGATATTTGCATGCCTGAGTTGAAGCTAATTCTTAAGTATCTTTAGTTGCATGACAATAACAACCACCAAAATTGTCTGACAGTACCTTGGCGAGAGACTCAGGTCTCATTGATCTCTTTAGCTTCGCTACCTTTCATAGTGTCTGTCCAGTGAGGTATATGTTTTCAGCAAATGTCAACTGAAAGGGTGAATGGATGACATCATCACAGTCAAAGGAAAAGTGCTGCAGGAACTCAGTGAGCATCAGTCTTTCTTAACATTCTACCTCTTTCCACTCAATTCTATCCCACATGAATTTGGGGAGCAAATATTATTTGCAAGGCATTGCTATTTTCTATTCTGGGTGGGTGTGTGATAAACTGTTTATTTGCTGGCCTATTGGCCTGTCCTTATTCTTAAGATGGCATGTCCAGGAGAGCAGGGACCTTGCCAATCTTGTGTATCATCATCACCCGTCAGGCTGCCTGGCACTTAAGATACTTTATAAATATCCAGTAAGCATTATTAAGATGAAAAGCATGTGTTCGCTGCCCCTAAGGAGCCCGTGTGATCTATCAGCAGAATTTGATGCCAACATTGTGGATTAGCAGGGAGCTTGGAGTCAAGTGCAACTGGATTCTAATTCTGGCTCAGCTACCACTCCCTGGGGGATCTTTGTCAATTCTACCATTTAAGGAAACCTCGGTACTGGGGCTCTTCTTTTTGTAGCTGTTGCATATTAACCCTGGAAATTCACTGCTATTTCAAAGCCAGTGATTTTCTCCAGAAGTGACATCAGACTCTATTTCTAGGAAAGGGGCTGCCTTCATATTTCCAGGCAAGCAGCAGGTAACTTTAAATTTCCTCTGAGAGCACATCTGTCAGAAGACACTCAGCCTCGCCTTACTCATCACAGGCTAAGTTTGGAAACAAGATGTTTCCTTGGGTGCAGGGAAGGCTTTCAAATGTGAAATCTCTTTTATGAGTCTTTAGCATCTCATTAGTGCCTAGTGCAGCTGAAACTAAAGGCTGAAACACAAAATTCTTGCAGAGAGAAGTTGGCAGGGACTACCATTAAGGTGACCATAATTTTCCTTTTCTTAGTCTCATAGAAGAACAAGTACATCCCCTGCTGATAATGTATGATAGGCTCCTGGGATTCTATGATGCCACAAATTATTGATAAACAATACAATTACTAACACATGAAAACATGAGCCCGCTACTTATCCAGATCTGTGTATGTTTATATATCACATTATAGCCACGCTATGAGAGTCATAGCTGTGTTCTTCCTTCCTGTGAAGACATTCAAAGAAACTTGGCAAGGAGAAGAAATCATGCTTTCCAGGTGATACTGTTGGAAGGAGAAAAGCATTTTGCAAGTTCAGAACTAGCACAACATCAGCAAACTAGTTCCTTTGTGGAGCAATGGAGGAGGGGTATTTGCTACCACTTGATAAGGGCAAGCCCCAGGTCCTGTGGCCCTACATGATCATGCTGAGTGGCAGGCACTTCATTAATGGTCAGTGGTGAACACAGCTAGAAAGCACAGCGCGGCCCCTGGCTTCATCACGCTCAAACTGTGTGGCCTTGGGTGAGTTACGTAACCTCTCGGTGACTCTGTTTTTCTCATCTGTAAGTGGTGTCATAAGTAGCATTACCTAATTCAAAGCTTGTGTGGTTGAAATGAGTCAATAACTCTAGTATGCTTAGCATCTGGCACTTAAGTACTCACTAAATGCTAGCCATTCAAAATCATTAGTTAGACTGCAATTGCCTTAGGAAGAACCACATAAATTTCATGATCGTGACCGTCTTGGTACATTGTCCTGTGCAAAGAAGGTAATCAATACAGGTATTTGGAACAAAAACATTTCATGAAATCTGAAGAAGACTTGGATCCTAATCCCTAAGTATCCGGACAGGTCTCCATTCAGTAAAATCTGTTCAACAAAGATGTTTTGATGACATACACTAATTACTAATACCGAAGACCATGTTAGAATTTTTCACACATACTCACATGTTGTTATTAAGCTACATCTTACATAGTCTTACAATGAAAAGTCACTTGTTGGACCTAATTACAGAACTTCACATTCTTCCATGCTGATTTTACTTGACTAGGCACAAGGTTCCAGGTTGCCAATGATTTTTTTCTTCCAAATTCTGGATTCTAATAAATTTTTTTTCTCTATTACCAAAAGGCATACAGTCCTGGAATACTCAATGTATAGTATATTTTTTATTACCATAGTTTATATTATCGCTTCAATTGACACCTTCGGCTTTAGCTAATGCACAGTCCCTATAAAACAGTTTCTTAGAGGTGCTTTGTAGAGATCTTTAATAGTCCTTTTAAGACCTCCCCTGGAAATCAGACCAAATTTCCTGTGGGGTTGAAGAGTGATGACACCATGAACAAAGATCTTACACAGGATGCTGATAAGTGCTTCACACTTTCAGAGGTGCCTTATGATGATTTCAAAGTAATGGCAAAGAAGAATACAGCTCCTTGGAATTCTCCCTTCTCATAGTATAATATATTATTATAATGTTGACATTAAAATTATGACAAGCACATAGCAGCTAATTAATTGGATCCCCTCAATTTACATAGATCCCAGGATTAGCAACAGAATTGGGTATCTCTCAGTAAAATATTAACATTGTTCAGAACATGGTGAGCTGCAGACCACATGGGTTTCCTCTGAACACAGGCTAAACTGTGACCTCCTGTCATGATGTGCTGAGAAGAAACTGTCATCTTCATGCAGTTGCAAAAGTGACAGCTGAGCCAAAGGCTATTGTCTTCCAAAGTGATATATTTAGTAGGCTAGGCAGGGGAGAATGTAAATAAAGTCCTATGAATAAAATTTGTATTCACCAGGGTTCTTCAGAGAAAGAACAAATATTAGGTAAGATAGAATAGATAGACAGACAGATAGATAGATAGATAGACAGACAGATAGATAGATAGATAGATAGATAGATAGATGCATACATACATACATACATACATACATAATAGACAGATAGATAATTGTGAGGAACTGCCTTTCATGACTATGGGCAATCTGCAAGCTGTAGATCTAGGAAAGCTAGTTGTGCAAATTCCAATCTTAAGTCACAGGCTTGAGTCCCAGCCCAAGGATAAGAGAAGCGCCATGTCTCAGCTCAGACAGTCAGGCTGAGAGATCTATTCAGATCCTCAAAGGACTGGATGACACCCACCCAGTCACATTTAAGAAGGCTATCTGCAGTCGGCCAAGTTAAATGCTAATCTCATCCAAAAATACCCTCACAGACACATTCAGAAATGCTGTTTAGTCAACTATCGGAACACCCCGTGACCTAGTCACGTTGACATGAAATTAATCATCAGTGAACTCAACCAAGAAGACTGCAACAGCAGAACAAAGCCCACCGTGGGCTGAATCGCCGCTTTCAGAACATGACAGTAAGGGTCCCAGCTCATGGGGCTCTATTTTAGGCGCTCTGTAGGACAGAGAAAAGACCCGGGAAATTGCCAGGGCAATTCTTCAAGATACACACACGAGGACACCAGTGCCAGGTGCAGTGATTCATGTCTCCCTTCTGCCATGACGATTGTAGGAACAGCAGACAATGTGCACAGTCAAAGGCAACCAAGGGCAACCACTCATCCACATTTTGATGTATTCATATTCCTCCATTAACATTTTAAACGCATTCATATTCCTCTGCAGAGAAAAGCAATATGAATGCATCAAAATGTGGATAAGTTGCTGCAGTTCTTTTCAAACCCAGTTTGTTGCCAATGCCCTTCCACTCGCTTAGTTTCTGCAAGGCTCACGATACACAGATTGCATTCACATTCCAGGCAGCTATTTAGCTAATTCATCTTGAAAAAGTGGTCTCCACAACCAGGAAACATGTCGTGCTGAATTGGAACTTCCAAATTAAAAAAAATACGTATGTATCATACAATATCATTTGTTTTGTGTCAAAACTATCAACCATTTCAGGCGCCGTCTCCTTCAACAGTTCCCAGGTCTAATTTTAGACGGCAAGAAGAAATGAACTCCTCTTACAACTTTCATACTAAAGGAGAAAACTTTAAGGCTCTTCTATCTACCTTGAAGTTCTTACGATAGAAGCAAATTTAAATTCAACCTCTGACTAGGAGAAAATGAAATGTGAGGAAACACAGAACTCAGCATTGTTTTTTTTTTTTTTTTTTTTTTGAGACGGAGTTTCGCTCTTGTTACCCAGGCTGGGGTGCAATGGCGCGATCTCGGCTCACCGCAACCTCCGCCTGCTGGATTCAGGCAATTCTCCTGCCTCAGCCTCCTGAGTAGCTGGGATTACAGGCATGCGCCACCATGCCCAGCTGAATTTTTGTATTTTTAGTAGAGACGGGGTTTCACCATGTTGACCAGGATGGTCTCGATCTCTTGACCTTGTGATCCACCCGCCTCGGCCTCCCAAAGTGCTGGGATTACAAGCGTGAGCCACCGCGCCCGGCCTACTCAGCATTGTTAAGGTTTCAAAATGAACACATAGATGGAGACTGAGGGGCTCCTTTTAACAAGTTGAAGGAGGATGGATGTTTCTGAGGAGCTAACCTCTGAGGTCTCTGCTGCAAAAGGAAAAGACCAACCACAATGTGTTTTTTAAAAAAATAGGCAGAAACAAAAGACTGTGGTTCAAACAGACCCTTGGAAAGAAATTGAGAGAACCATAAACTGGATTCTACTTGAATTTAGAGACATAAAGCTGGTCAACTAGAATAAGAAGCAGAAGACATGTTCTTGGGGCAGAATTAAAATGTGTTGATGTTCAGAGTGATGTTGGGGGTACACGGATAAGCATTGCATTTTAATAGTTAATTTTTTTACGAGTATTGAAAATTCTAAAGAGCGTGATATGATGTGATGGCTTTTGTGATTTTGAATTAAGCTAGCATATGATAAGTTATAAAGTTGGTTTACTTGAAAACTACTATCAAGAAAGTAAAGGCAGGTGGTCCACGGAATTGGCAAACATTATGGTGGTGGCATGTGAACACGGTTTAGGAAATATTCTTTTACTAGGAAGGACTCGAAAGACTTACTTCTTCTTGAGATTAAGATCCAGGGTTCCCCCATTCTGGGCAGATGAAAGCTGATCCCACGAGAATTTCTGCCATAGGTATTCATTCCTTAGTGAGATCTTTCTGGCTTCCAGCCACTCAGAGATTGAGTGCTCAGTCAGAACAGATTTGGGAAGGGACACAATGACACATGGGATAGTTAGGAGATGTTTGCACATTGGCCTGAATTACAGAGTGTGACAGTGAGGGCAGAATTATCTTCTCAAACTGTCACAACTTCTAGAGGAACAAAAGCAGCTTTTCCAATGACAATGGCCATGACAAAGACTTTTATGATTTGAAAAGAATATACCATTACAGCAAACATGAAAATTGTATGGGGGGCAGGAGAATTACTAACTCAGCTACTGCACTGACTTTCTTTCCTATTCAATTTAAAAAGTAATAGATATGGAAAGAGTTGATACATTCACAGCAAATAGACTATTAAGAGCCATTGGATGGCATTCTGTCCTAAACCGAGATGAGCAAGCAGGCTTGCTAGACTAAGACAGTCTCAGTGGCCCCCAGCACATCAGGGCCAGTTACTGCAAGCTCTGGATTTCCTGCTTTACTCAGTCTTACCACCCATAGGCTCCAGCAAATACTCACAGACACGTCTAACACAGCACAATCAGAGCATGGCTTTTGCTTATTGTTTCCTTCCTCCCTCCCTCCCTCCCTCCCTTCCTTCTCTCCCTCTTTCCCTCCTTCATTTCTCCCTCCCTCCCTCTCCCGTACCCACTCCCTCCCTTGCTTCCTTTCATCCTTCCTTTCTCCCTCCCTTCTTACCTCCCTCCCTCCTTCCCTTCCCCCTTCCTTCCTTCCTCCTGCCTTCTCTTCCCCCTTCCTCCCTCCCTCCCTCCCTCTCTTTCCTCCTTCCTTCCTTCCTTCCTTCCTTCCTTCCTCCCTTCCTCCCTTTCTTCCTTTCTCCCTTCCTCTCTTCCTCTCTCTCTCTCTGGCTGAAGTGCAGTGGTTTAGTCATTATTCACTGCAGCCATGACTTCCCAGGCTCAGGTGATCCTCCCACCTCAGCCTCTTGAGTGGCTGGGACTAAAGGCACGTGCCACCATGTAAGGCTAATTTTTTAAATTTTTATATTTTTTGTAGAGACAGAGTTTTCTCATATTGCCTAGGCTGGTATTGAACTCCTGTACTTAAGCGATCCTCCTGCCTTGGTCTCCTGAAGTGCTGGGATTGCAGGTGTGAACCACTGTGCCCTATATTATTTAATATTTTTTCAAAATGTCCACAGAACATTTGTTTTAGAAGCGGCCATCTTCTTGTCTAAGCTGAGTATTAAGTTAAAGGAAGTTTTGTTTTTTGCTCAGATTTAAATGGACAACAGCACACATAAACAAAGGCCAACCACTGAATGTAAACAACTCCACACCAGATTTTGCAACCAGTAATGTCCCAGCACTCCTGCTTCCAAGCACCCATGGAATCTTTCCCCTAAGCTCTCACATCAGGGAAATTTTAAAAGTTAACAAGTGTCAGTTTATCTTTTTATCCTGAGTGGCCCTGAATCATTCTCTCTCACAGCACTCAGTGTTTCTCTGCATAGTTTTGCCACAATTTGTAACCATAGTTTTGCTTTATAATTTTGAACGTTTAAAAGCGTTAGACTGCAAGTATTATGAGGGCATTGCACCTGTGCTTTCTGATCTCCATCAATCCCCAGGCCCTGGAATAGTGTTGGACACTTGAGAGGAATCTCAGAATGAAGGACACGTGGATCCGCTCCAGGGAGCAAATGTACAATTCTTTGCCTGGTTTTCCCGCAGGGGTCCAGGTAGGGAAAGCCAGGTGGGGCACTTTTGTCCCAAATTCCGGTGGAAAGCTCTGGGAGGAGGGGGCTCTGTAACGCAGGGCTGTGGACCAAGTAGCCAATCCGGAATCAGAGTCAAACATCAATCACTCGAGAGGACGTTTGAAAGGCCTCCTCTCATTGGACAAGAACATGAATGGGGCGGGAATAACCCAAGGGTTAACCCTTCAGCTGCTCCTACCCGAAGGACTTCCCGCTCTGGGGTCCCCTCCCACAGCAGTGTGGGAGCCCTATTCTCTCTTTCTCTCTCTCTGTCTAATAAATCGCTCTTCCACAAAACTCTCTGGGTCCATGACATTTATTCGAACGGAAAGCTCACGGCGCCTCAGGGGCCCCTTTCCCCATTCTTCCGGGTTAGAGAGGCCAAGAACCTACGGGCTCTGGGAGCCGGGAACCCCCGTCCCCCCTTACAGGCTCTGCGATCAGACTCTCTGGCTTGGAATCCAGGCTCAGCCAACTTGTTTTACTGACAGTTATGTTTAAACCCAGTAACAGAAAACTTGACAGAGTGAGTTAAACCAACAAAGGTCATGTTTTATCCCCACATAAATAGAAGCCTGGAGCAACGTGAGTGCAGGCTTTGGCTCCACAACCCAAGGACATCAGGTGGCACCTGTGCAACTGGCTTGGACACTCCCTAATAGTGACAAGATGGCAATCACTATGCCAGGCAACGTGTTCACGTTCAAAGCAGGAAGAAGTGGAGAACAGATGGGAGATTGAGCATGTTGGTCCCTATGAAGCGTAGAAGTAAAAGCTTCCCCTGAAGCATGCTTATCACACTGATCACTATGCTTATCTGGCCATATGTCTGTCCCATAGCCACCCCTGCCTGCAAGAAAGTCTGGGAGAGTGAATTTCCCTCCTAGAGGCAACAAGAGAGTAGGGATGACTTGTTCACTGTAGATCGACAGCTTCCATGTGAGCCACTATTTCCAGTGTAACCTTGGGCAATGCACTTAACAAAGAGGTGCTTCAATGCTCTCATCTTAAAAATGAGGATAATGATAGCACTTGTCATATAGGGTTGCGGTGGAGATTAAAACAATTAATTTATGTAAAGTGCTTCTAATTGTGTTGGTACATAGTTAAGTACTCAATGATGATAGCTATTATCATCATAGCCACTCAACAGTGTTAACTCAAGAAATGAATTAAAGAATGATTAAATAGGTTCAAGAAGGGATTTCTGCAGATGCGCCTATCTTTACGTGTTTCTGAAGGGAAAGAAAAACAGCCAGATACAATGGGCAACAGAACTCATGAATGACAGGAATGACAGTATGTCAAACACTTAATAATCTGCTCTCACCAGAATTTACAAAACAGATTGATACTGTAGTGCTTTTCTCATTTGTAGTCCTAGCCTTATTCCTGTTGCTAAGTAGGTTCTACATACCACTTTGCAAATCAGGCCTTTATTATTCCATTTCAAATCCTAAAAAGATGAAATTGAAGGTGTCAGATTTACAGATATTTATATTATCTAAAATATGCTAAGTGTTGTGTGTTAGGTGCTGATCTAAATATTTTACACCTGATTGCTTGTTTGATATTCTTACAACCTTGATGAGGTAGACATTATCATTCTCAAATTTGAAGATAATTTGTTTGTCATTGATTTTGAACTTGCAATCAACAACTCCTTATGAAAAGCAAATAACAGTTTTAGAGTCAACATTTGAAAACAATGGCAATCAAGCTGAAAAAGGAAAGGCATTGACATTTAGTATATGCATAAGAATCATATTCATTAATTCCTTTATACAATAAATCTTCTGTGAATATATATATTCTTTGCCCAGAGCCATTCTCAGCATGTAGAGGACAAATCTAAACAAAATGCAAGACAGGTCTTTACCATTAATAGTCCAGCTTCCCAGGGAGACTGTATACACATATGTGAATATTAGTGGAGGATGGGATCTGGGGAATGTACCGAATGTTTCACAAATGTATAAATGTAGAAACAAAAATACTGTGTATAATTAACTGAGGAGGTTCTGATGGTCTCACAGTAATTGGCTTGAATCAATACGTAGCAATAGTGATTGCCTTTGTCTATGCATTCTCACTCTCCGTATCTTTTAATAACATCGCTGTGGTTTTGCTCAGATATTATTCTTTTTCTATTTTCAACACATGTATCCAAAATGAGACTGTGTCCATTTTACCTACCCAGGTTTTAAATTGGGCATGTGATGCAAGCCTGATAAACGAAAATATCAGAATATTTCATATATCCACAATGATTCCTTCAAGTTTGATCAGGCAACCCAAGACATATTAGTGAGATTTAATCCCAAAACATTGCCTGGAACTATTTTGAAGACAAATAAATATATAATTTGTCTTTACCCTGGGCTTTCTTCTTTTTTTCTTTTTTTGAGACAGCTTCTCTCTTGTTGCCCAGGCTAGAGTGCAGTGGTGAGATCTCAGCTCACCACAACCTCCGTCTCCTGGGTTCAAGTGATTCTCCTGTCTCAGCCTTCTGAGTAGCTGGGATTACAGGCAGGCTACTGTAGTGACACCTGGCTAACTTTGTATTTTGTATTTTTAGTAGAGACACAGTTTCTCCCTGTTGGTCAGGCTGGTCTCAAACTCCTGACTTCGGGTGATCTGCTTGCCTCAGCCCCTCAAAATGCTGGAATTATAGGTGTGAGCCACTGTTCCTGGTCCTCCCCTGAGCTTTCTAAACTATAAGCATGCAGATTGGGAGATGCTGGAAGATAAAGGGATTTCTGGGAGCAAATTCCAAATCAAGAGACACAGGGTAAAGAGGTAGAAAGAGTCACATTCTTGTGAATCAATACCTGAGATGCTGGATCACACTGAATCTGATGCCTGTTACCACTGTGATATGTGAACCAATTTGTTTAAGTCATTGTGAGTTGAACTTTCTAACATTTGCAACTAATAGCATCTTGACTAAAGATTCTATTCAAAAGCATCAAGCTAAGCATTAGGAAACAGAAAAGAAATACAAATATTAGATTTTTTTTCAATGTAAGTTTTTAACCAAAAGAGAGAAACTGCCTTAATTATCACAAACTAAGATTTGAGCTTATGGTTCATTTGGTAGAATGCTCAGAAGATTCTAACCTTAGTGGTGGGAAATAATTAGCCTTAGAGTAAAAGCTGCTCCAGTTTTACCTGCCAAATTAGAAAAACGATTTCAAAAATCGTTAAATAACTTTATTGCAAAACAGATTGTAAAAATATTTATAACAATGCAAAAATATCCAGCACTAAACAAGGTAAAATAACAATGTCTTACATTCAATCAAAAATTACCAGATATGTTTAAAAAAAGAAAGAAAAATAGTATCCATAAAGAGGAGAAAAAACACAATAGAAATCAACCCAGACTTTTTCCAAGATTGTCAGCTAGATGCAACTGGGGAGTGCTGCCCCCACAGAGAGAGACCATGTGCAAAACATAATTTGCACAGGTCTTTCAGGGAGAAAATGCCACATGTGAATGGAGAAAAGACTCAGTCACCGAGACTAAATATAGCTGGGGACCCTATGTGGGATGCCTGAATGCTATGGCTAGTTCCTGACCTCAAACAGCACCTGGAGAAGGGGTTAATGAAGGGACTGGGTAGCTACTCACTCTTAGCACAGACCTCTGGGATCCCAGCTGCTGTAAGGTGTTCCACACTCCCACAAATGCATGAGCTGGCAGGGACATCTGCTCAGAGGTTAGATGGAGTTGGAGCTGCAGCAAGCACACAACCAGGGACCTTACAGTGTGAGTGAGCTCTGGTGAAGCCCAGCTATAAGCACCCATCCCCAAGGGCTGCCTGTCTCCCTCTGAGAGGCCCAGGCACCAACTAACCACCAGAGAGAAAGAAGGATTCATTTCTCTGTAGGGCTGGAGTATACCTGTCCTTCAGATCTGCCTGCCCACCAGCCCCTCCCAGGGACCCTGCCTGGTTACCTACCCTGTAGGGGCATGTACATGGTACAGCCTCCACTGTCCAGCCTGGATAAATTTGCTCCATCTGAGTGCATTCCAGTAGCCTTGAGCCCTTCATATCTCCAACTGCACCTGGAAACCAACCCAAAACATCTGAAGGAGGGAATTGTGAGCAAATCCTATTACCCCATGGCTGCAGCCTGCCACTCAAGAGTGCTGAGCTGGGACCTGAATGAGGGAGGAGCCCACATTCTCAGAAACCTGCGTGACTGAGAGGTCTGAGTCACACAAGTTTGTGGGCTGGTTTGGGACCTAAGCCCATGCCTCCCTGCACAGGGCTGGTGTGGCAAAGATGTGGCCTGTTTTCCTACCAGACCTCTCCCCAAGGAAGCCCCATGGCCTGAAAAACCTGAGAACAACAACAAAATTGTGGGCACAGTTCCAGTTATCAGAGGCAGCTCCTCCAAGACCCATAAGAGATACAGTGGGAGGGTCACCTCTCTCCCCTTTGCACCTCAGAACACAGTTGCAAATGCAAGGATACACAAAGAAACTAAGTTTTATAAGTGAAGGAGAAATAAAATCCTCCTCTGACAGGTAAATGCTGAGGGAACACATTTCAACTAGACCAACCTTACAAGAAGTCTTTAATGGAGTGCTGAACATGGATTTGAAAGAATGACACCAGCTACCACAAAAGTGTGCTTAAGCACATGGCCCACAGGCACCATAAAGCAACTATATGATCAAGCCTATATAAAAACCAACCAACAACACGATAGGATTAAAATTACACATATCAATACCAATGCTAAACTTCAATGTAAAAGGGCTAAACATTTCCACTTAAAAGACATAGAACATCAGGCAGGACAAAGAGACAAGACCCAACCATCTTCAAGAGACCTATCTCACATATAGTGGCACCAACAGGCTCAAAGTAAAATGGTGCTATAAGATGTATTATGAAAACAGAAAACAGAAAAGAACAGAAGTTACTATTGTTATAGTAGATAAAACAGATTTTAAGCCAGTAAAAATTAGGAAGGATAATGAAAGGAATTACATAAAGACTATAATCCAACAAGAAGCCTTAACTATCCTGAATATATATATTTTTATATATGTGTATATATATACATATATATATACATACACGTATATATATATATGTGTGTGTGTGTGTGTGTGTGTGTGTGTGTGTGTGTGTGTGTATACTCACGATTGCCACCATTAGAGCACCAAGATTCATAAAACAACTTCTTGGCCTACGAATAACTTAGACAACCACACAAGAATAGTGGAAATCTATAACACACCATTGACGGTGTTAGACAGATCACTGAGGCAAAAAACTAACAAGAAACAAAAACACTGGACTTAAACTTGACACTTGAACAATTGGACCTAATAGACATGTACAGAACACTCCACCCAACAACAATATAATATATATTCTTCTCATCTGAAGAAGAGAGCATAGTTTGACATAAACTACATGATCAGTCTTAAAGCAAGCCTCAATAAATTTAAAAATTGAAAGTATATCAAGCACACACTTGAATAACACTGCAATAAAAATAGAAAATACCAAGAAGAGCTCTCAAAACCACACAACTACATGAAAACAAAATAACTTACTCATGAATAATTCCTGAATGGAGATTTAAATTAAGACAGGAAAAATGTTATTTGAAATTATCAAAAATAAGGACACAACTTACCAAAATCTCTGGGATGCAGCCAAAGCAGTGTTCAGAAGAAACTTCATAGCCCTAAATGCCTTCATTAAGAAGTTAGAAAGTTATCAAATTAGCACTCTAACTCTGCACCTAAAGGAACTATAAAAAAAAGAACAAACCAACACCAGAGCTATCCAAATAAAAGAAATTCCTAAAATTAGAGAATCTAATGAAATTGAGATGCAAAAATCCATACAAAAGATGAATAAAACTAAGAGTTGGTTATTTGAAAAAATAAATAAGATTGATAGCTAGATTAACAAATAAAAAGAAAGAAAAGATTCAAATAAGCACAATAAGAAACAACAAAGGCAATGTTACAACTGATTTTACAGAAATAAAAAAAGATTTTTAGAGACTACTATGAATAACTGTGCACACAAATAAGAAAATCTAGGGAAAATGGATAAATTCCTGGAAGCACACAATCTTCCAAAACTGAATCAAGAAGAGATTGAATCTTAAATACACCAATGTCAACTTGCAAAGTTGATTCAGTAATAGATAACCTACAAACCAAAAAAGCACTGAACCATATGTATTCACAGCTGAATTCTACTAAATGTAAGAAGAACTTATACCCATCCTACTGAAAGTATTGCAGAAAATCAAAGAGGAGAGTCTCCACAATGACTCATTTTATGAAATCAGCATCACCCTGATACTAAAATCTAACAAACACACAGTAAAAAAGAAAACTTCAAATCAATATTAAAAAATTCCTCATGAACATAGACACACAAATCCTCACCAAAATACTAGCAGACCAAATCCTGCAGCACATCGAAATGTTAATATATCACAATCAAGTAGACTTTCTTCCTGGGATGCAAGGCTGTTTCAACATACACAAATCAATAAATGCCATTCACTACATAAGCAGAATAAAAGGCAAAAACCATATAATCATCTCAATGGACACATAAAAAACTTTCAATAAGATCAAACATCTCTTTATGATAAAATCTCCCAACAGACTAGGCATCAAAGGAACATACCTCAAACTAATAGGTCCATCTATGACAAACCCAGACCATTCATCATACTGAATGGACAAAGCCTAGAACCATTCCCACTAAGAACTAGAATAAGACAAGAATGCCCATTCTTACCACTTCTATTCAACATAGTACTGGAAATCCTCGCTAGGGCAATTGGACAAGAATAAGTGATAAAAGGCAACTATAAAACTATCTCTCTTTACTGACAATATAATTATATACCTAGAAAATACTAAAGAGTCTGCCAAAAGGTTCCTATAATTTATAAGTAACTTTAGTAAAGCTTCAGGATACAAAGTCGATGTACAAAAATCAGTAGCACTTCTATACAGTAACAAGATTTAGGCTGAGAGCATAATCAAGAACCTAATGCAACTTACAATTACAAAACATGAAAGCCCTGGGCATACACCTAGTCAAGGAGATAAATGATCTCTACAAGGAGAACTACAAAACACTGCTGAAAGAAATCAGAGCCATTACAAATAAATGAAAAACGATTCCATGTCCATAGATTGGAAGAATAAATATCATTTAAGCAGCCATAATGCCCAAACAATTTATGGATTAAATGCTATTTCTATTAAACTACCAATGCCATATTTTACAGAATTAGAAGAAACTACTCTAAAATATATATGGAATCAAAAAAGAATGCAAAGAGCCAAAGCAATTCTAAGCAAAAAGAACAAAGCCAAAAGTGTCACACTATTTGACTTCAAACTATATTATAAAGCCACAGTAATAAAAACAGTATGGTACTGGCATAAAAACAGACACATGGACCAATGGATAAGAATACAAAACTCAGAAATAAAGTTGTATGTCTACAATTATCTGATCTTTGACAGAACTGACCAAAACAAACAATGGGGACAGGACTCCCTATTGCTGAATAATAAATGGTGCTGATAGCCATATGCAGAAGACTGAAGCTGGATGCCCTACATCTTACCATACAGAAAATCTTACAATATGGGTTAAAGATGTAAATGTAAGACATAAAATTGTAAAAATCTTGGAGGACAAACTGGGAAATACTCTTCTCACCATTGGCCTTGGCAAAGAATTTTTGGCTAAGTCACCAAAGACACTGCAACAAAAACAAAAATAGATGAGTGAGATCTAATTAAACTATTGGGCCTCTGCACAGCAACAGCAACTATCAACAGAGCAAACAGACAATCTACATGATGGGAGCTGATATTTGCAAGCCATTCATCCAACAAAGTTCTAATATTCAGCATTTATAAGGAACTTAAAGCAACAATTAAAAAATAAATGATTCAATTAAAAATGAGCAAAGGACATGAACAGAGATGTCTAAAAGGAAGACATTCAAGTGGCCAACAAACATTAAAAAACACTTGTCATCACTAATCATCAGAGAAATGCAAATCAAAGCCACTATGAGATGTCATCTCACACCGTCAGAATACCTGTTATTAAAAAGCCAAAAGCCAACCTATGTTGATGAGGCTGAAGAGAAAAGGGAATGCTTACACACTATTGGTGGGAATGCAAATTAGTTCAGCCACTGTGGAAAGCAGTCTGGAGATTTCACAAGGAACTTAAGACAGAGTTACCATTCAACCCAGCAATCCCATTACCTTGTATATACCCACAAGAAAATAAATCATTCTACCAAAACACACATGCACCTGTATATTCATCCCTATACTACTCACAAGAGCAAAGAAATAGAATTAACCCAGATGCCCAACAATGGTAGGTTGGATAAAGAAAATATGGAACATGTACACCATGGCATACTAGCAGCAATAAAAAAGAATGAAATTGACCAGGCACAGTGGCTCACGCCTCTAGTCCCAGCACTTTGGGAGGCCACAGTGGGTGGATTGCTTGATGTTAGGCACTTGAGACCAGCCTGGGCAACATAGTGAAACCCTGAATCTATTAAAAAAAAAATACAAAACGAGCCAGTCATAGTGGTGTGCACTTGCTGTCCCAGCTACTTTGGGGTGGGGGCTGAGGTGGGAGGATCACTTGAATCAGAGAGGTGGAGGTGGCCGTATGTCAAGGTCATGAATGATCAAGAATAAAATCATGTCCTTTGCAGCAACATAGGTGTAGCTGGGGCCATAATCCTAAACAAATTAAGGTAGAAACAGAAAACCAAGTCGTGCCTTTTCTCACTGAGAAGTGGACATAAAAAGCACATATGGACATAAAATATGGGAAAAATAGGTGCTGTGAACTACTAGAGGGTGGAAGTGGGATGGGCTAGAGAAACTGTCTATCAGATACTGTGCTCACTATCTGGGTGTTGGGGCCCATATCCAAATCTCAGCATCACACAATTTTCCCATGGAACAATTCTTTATGAACCCTCTGCATCTAAAATAAAAGTTAAAATTTAGAAAAAATTTTAAAAGTCAACCCAGAAATTACACAGATGAAGGAAATGGCATAGAAGGACATTAAAATAGTTATTATAATTTTATTTTAAATGTTTTAAAAATTAAGTGGAAACATGGAAGAGAAACAAAAAGACATCAAGATTCTAGAGGTAAAAACCATAATAAATGAGATAAAAGTATCTAGGATTAACAACAGATTTGATACTACAGAAAGCATTATATAATTTATGATACACTTACATAATTTTGTATCAATTTTATACAAATGTATACAATTTGTAGTAAACTTAAAGACACATCAATAGAAACAATTTAAAATGAAACAAAAACAGAAGAGAAAATTTAAAGATGATGGCAATGACAAAGAGTAGAAGGAGGAGGATAAAATGAAATAGGAGGAGAGAGGAAAAGGAGAAGAGGAGGAAAATAGGAAGACAGAAGGAGGAGGAGGAGGACAGAAGGGAGAGGAGAAAAAGGAGGAGGAGGAGGGGGACAGAAGGGGGAGAAGGAGGAGGAAGACAGAAGGGGGAGGAGTAAAAGGAGAAAGAAGAGGACATAAGGAGGAGGAGTAGGAGGAAGACAGAAGGAGGAGGAGGTGAAGGAGGAGAATGAAGAGAACATGCGTGAGATGCGGGGCCACTTCAAGCAACCTGATGTATACATAAATTGATTTTCAGAAGAAGAGCAGGGATTAGACAAAAGAAGCAGAGAAAAACACTGAAGGTATAGTGGTTAAAATATTTTGTCCTCTTCTGCCCTAAGCTTCTATCAACTCAGCTGTGTCCTGCTTATTCCCACAACGAGGCTGTAAGACTGAATAATGATTTTATGTGTTTATCCCTAATCATTCCCCTGTGTGTGAATCTATCGGTACGTCAGTCAGCCTCTGCTTAATTACAACTGTAACCTGCTAACAGCGGTTCTTTGTTGTTTAAAATATACTTTTTATCCAGCCTAGGCTGAATTAAAATTTAATATAACATCAAGTTGCCACAGAGCTGGCAAGCAAATGACAGCTGTTTAATTAAAACCTAAACCTGATTAGCTAGCTCTACTGAGATGAATACTCTGGAGAAAAAGTATAAAACTATTAAAATCCAAGCTGAATAAGAGTTTGAAATATGAATTAACCCTCCTGTGTGGTTACTGTGAATTGGCAGGTGCTAGTGACTAAAATGAGCAGTGAGATCCTTGGCTACTCGCTTAGAAGCTTGAGATAATTATAAATAGCAAAAACAAACTAACTCAACTAAATAAAATAAACTAACTAATGATCTAATTTTTTAAATGGGCCTAGGACTTGAACAGACATTTCTTCAAATAAGGCATACACATAGCCAACAGGTGTATAAAAAGATGACCGATGTCCCTAATTATTGGAGAAATGTAAATCGAAACTACGATGAGGAATCATCTCATACCTGTTAGGATGGCTAATATATATGCAAATAAATATGAATAGATAGATAGATAGATAGTAGATAGATAGATAGATTCGATAAATTAGATAGATATGTGTGCGTGTGCATGTGTGTGTGTGGTGGTGGCATGAGTTGGTGAGGATGTGGAGAAATTGCAACTTTTGCACACAATTGGTGGGAATGCAAAATAGGGCAGCCTCTACGGAAAACAATGCCCAAGTTCCTCAAAACCTTAAAAATAGAACTACCATGTGGTCCAGCAATCCTGCTTCTGTGTGTTTATCCAAAGGATAAAACTTGGGATCTCAAAAAGATATTAGCATCTCCATGTTTGATGTTCACTGCAGCACTATTAACAATAGTCAAGATGCAGAAACAACCTAAGTGTCCGCCAACTGATGAATGAATAAAGAAAATGTGCTACATTCATACAATGGAATAGGATTTAATTTTTAAGAAGAAAGGAAATTCTGACATTTACAACAGCACAGATGAACTGGAGAACATTATAGTAAGCAAAATAAGTCAGTAATGGAAGAACAAATACTGCATAAGTCCACTTATATGAGATATCTAAAATGGTCACATCCATAGAATCAAATAATGAAATGAAGGTTGACAGGGGCTGGCACATGGCAACTGCTCCACATACAGGATTTCTTACTTTTACCCGTATTTGTTCCTGGCAAATTTCTACTTCTTATTTAAAACCTGACTCCCAGGCTGAGTGTGATGGCTCATGCCTGTAATCCCAGGACTTTGGGAGGCCAGGGCAGATGGATCACTTGAGCCCAAGAGTTTGAGACCAGCCTGGGCAACATGGTAAAAATCCATCACTAAATGCAATGCAAAAAATTATCCAGACGTGATGGCTTGTGCCTGTAGTCCCAGCTACTCAAGAGGCTGAGGTGAAGGAAGTCACCTGAGCCCCAGAGTTTGAGGCTGCAGTGAGTTGTGACTGCACTTTAGGATGGGCGAGAGTGTGAGATTCTATCTTCAAAACAAAAACACACCCTCTGCCCTAGGCAGGCGAGTAGCTTCCTTAGTGATGTTCTCATCTGATTTGCAATGTAAGTGCAGTATAAGGGACATCGGTCTGTATGCTATACTGAGATCTCCTTGTGTGCAAGAAGGAATCTAAGTTTATTTTGTGTGTGGAACCCTCCTACAATGCGTGAAACAGAGGGTACATGGATTAATTAATACATGCTAAACTATTGGGAAACTCTCATAGGCTGAACAGGGTGGTCTTGCTTAACTGTCAAGTGAGTTTAGGGGATGGAGGAGGATGAAGACACGAGTTTGGAAAGACAGGTCCTGAATGCGTCTCAGGGTCCTTGAACCTGGACCTCCAAAATTCTATCCCACACCCCCAAACTAGCACTCAGATTGGCTAGTTTCAAAACTTCCATATAAATGCACATATAACAAAATAAAGGCTTTATGTCCTTATGGGAAAATCTGACAGGAAAGAGAAAATAATAATGCTTCTCTTTTCCCCTTAAAGCCTTTGTAATTACTATGTGTCAGAGAAGGCAGGCAAAAGGTAGCAACAAAGAGAATTCTGTACAACGTGCTTGTCTATTACTAGCAATGTTCTCCACACAAATCCCCCAAGAACACACAGTGATGCTACAGCAGGGCTTGTGAATATCTATCTTTCTAATCCTTCAATTATAAAATGTGAATTCAAGCTTATAACAGGATTTTAATTTTTAGCTTATTGTTACTTTATTTTACACTTTTTTCACCATGTCTTTCTTCAGGCAAATAAGTCAGGTGATATAAGTTCATTAATTCAGCTTAAATTATGAATTAGGTAATTCACTACATTATTATAATAAAAACAATTCTGATGTGCAGTTCAACACTTATGAATAGCATTTCAGGATTATATATATATATAAAACTGGTATCTCCAAAGGTATTTCTTCCTTATTATAAGACATTCATCTCTATCGTTTTGTGATCTATGCCTTCAATCACACAAGCGGACTCTTTTGCATGGCTACGTAAAGAAGACAAGATGTAAAAAGTCCCTGACTGTTATATTGCTAGAAAAACCAAAAGTGAATTCTATAGCTCTCAACATTATTAAGGGAAAACATCAATCTTTCTTATAACAAGTACCTTACTAATTTAGACAAATAGTTTGTTTTTCCTTTTTTTTTTTTTTTTTTACAAAAAAACTATTACATTGTAAAACAGTATTTCATCATCTGAGACTCCTTATTTGTACTTTGAAATCATAGTATTCTATGACCCCCACACACAGGACATTTTTTTAACACTTTTATTTGACAAATAAAAACTGCACATATTTATGGGGTAAAACGTAATGTTTTGATATATGTATACCTTGTGGAATAATTAAACTGATTAATATATCCAATACCTCATATCATTTTTGTGATGAGAAAATTTGAAATGTTCACTCTTAGCAGTTTTGAAACATACATTCTTATTAACTCTAGTCACCATGCTGTGCAACAGATCTCAAAAACGTGTTCCTCTTGTCTTACTGAAATTTGGTACCCTTTTTCAGTGCATCTTAAAGTTTCAATTTTGCTTTCAAAGGATCTATCCCAGGTGCTGATGCTTGTCTATACCTATGAGAGCAAAGAATTGTCAGCTTATCTCTTCCCACATAGTACTTCTGTTCCCTCAACTGCTGCCAGTTATACACAGATCTCTAATATATTCCACCCCTGGGATTCAGTGGTCAAAAAAAAATTCTAGTTTGGCAGACCAACTTTACAATGTTCTAATAGTACTATATATAGAGATAGAGAGACAATTACTAAACAGTATTTAATTATAGGAATATTAACTCTGCCAGCTCCTGGGGAGAAGGAAAATAAGAATATTTATATATGGTTAGATGAGAGCAGATTAGCAAATAATGCTTAGCGATTTAGCTGCTTTTAAGATGTGAGATTTGAGGCTCATAGACATAAACACTAAATTTCAAATAAAAGGGGAGGAGAAGAAAGGCAGTTTTAAATATTTGAGTTAAACTTATACTGCTATCAGAGAGCAAGAAAAAGTGATTACATCCCCTCCCTTGATATTTCAATTTAAGGAGCTGAAAAGGTTAGTAAAAGGTATCTGAAGAAATGAGATGAAGTCACATTATCAGGGAATTTAAGCTGTGTGATGCTCTGGAATCTCTGACACCCTTAGTGAATCTACTCTCTTTAAAATTTTTTTTATTTGATCTGATTCTAACTTTTATTTTAGGTTTAGGAGTACATGTGAAGGTTTTTTACATAGGTGAACTCCTGGAGTGGGGCTTTGTTGTACAGATTATTTCATCACCCAGGTATTAAGCCCAGTACCCAATAGTTATCTTTTTTTCTTCTCTGCCTCCTCTTATCCTCCACCCTCAAGTAGAGCCCAATATCTGTTGTTCCCTTTATGTTTATGAGTCCTCATTATTTTGCTTCCACTTAGAAGTGAGAACATGTAGTGTTTGCTTTTCTGTTCCTGCATTAGTTTGCTGAGGATAATGGCTTCCATCTCCATCCATTTTCCCCCAAAAGACATGATTTCATTCTTTTTGATGATTGTATAGTATTCCATGGTATATACGTACACATTTTCTTTCTCTAATCTGTCATTTATGAGCATTTAGGTTGATCATGAATCTACTTTCTATATTCATTTGTCCTGATGAAATTTGGAAATAGATTTCAACAGAGGTGCTGAAAATGCTGATAGTCATATACCGTACACAGAGAAAAATGACAGGCTAGCTTATTATTTCAGGATGGGGCCACTGTCTACTACACCTAGATGACTGTGGTCAGTTTATACAAGTCCTGTCCTCAAATATGCTCTGACTCCCTTCAGTCTCAGGGGCTTCCCACCACTGACCAGTTCCTGAAGTAGAGCATGGAATTCAGACCTAAGGCCAATCAACCTCTGGGATAATCCCAGCCAGAGTGCTAAGGCTGAGATTCAGCTTCTGATGGGCTCCATATTTTTTCCAATGTCTCCAAATACCATGGAGACCAATTTTGTCAGCCTCTTATTGAAGTTGCCGCTAGGTACAAGAAAACATTTAATGAGCACTGGCATTAATTCAATCACTGCCTAATTTAAAATGAAATCTTCCTTTAGAAACCCAGTTTCATGTACAGACAAGAATACCTCATTCAGCTTGCTGTGGGTCTAAACCAACATGCTGGCATGCGCAAACTGCTGTGATCCATTTCCTAACCTATTTACACTGCCAATCGTCTCCTGCTTATTATAAAAATCCTCCTTTTCTTCTATAACACATCACACCTTTCAAACCACCTTCACATCTATGGGTCCCACGACAACCGTGGGAGGTAGGCAGGAAAAATGATATTGTCCTTTACTAGATGAGGTCCTTGAGATTCAGAGAGGTCACCAGGCTTAGTCAGTCACATAGCATGTTAAGAATAATTCTGCAAATCCCCAAGTACCCTCCATCTTTTCTTCCCCAAGCAATCACCTTCATAGTCATTTAAAAACCCTTCTGCAAAGACATAACTGCCATATATGGATATATATTTAATATATACATATCCAATATCGGAGCACCCAGATTCATAAAACAAACTCTTATTGACCTACAAAAAGAGATAGACAGTCACACAACAAAAGTAGGATACTTCAACACCCCACTGACAGCATTAGACAGATGACTGAGACAGAAAACTAAGAAATTCTGGAGTAAACGCAGCACTAGATCAATGGGACCTAAGAGACATCTACAGAATACTCCATCTAATGTATATGAAATAGACATTCTTCTCATCTTCACACAGAACATATTCTGAGATCAACCACATGCTCAGCCATAAAGCAATTCTCAATAACATTTTTTAAAGTATAACTATAGCAAGCACCCTCTTGGATCATAGTGCAATAAACATAGAAATTAATACCACAGAGATCTTTTAAAACCACATAATTACATGGAAATTAAACAATGTGTTCCTGAATGACTTGGTGAACAATGAAATTAAGGTAGAAGTCAAAAACTTTTATGAAATTAATGAAAATAGAAAATAAACATGTCAAAATCTTTGAGATGCAACTAAAGAAGAGTTACAAGGGAAGTTTATAGTGCTAAATGCCTGTATCGAGTAGTTAAAAAGATCTCAAATCTTTTATTTGGGGGCGGGGCTTGTCTAACCTGACCATAGTTATCTAGTGTATACAGTGTCCCCATGCTAAAATAATAAGCCACCCTGTCGTTTCTCTCTCTGTGGGGTATACAACTATCGGCGTTTTAACACCACTGCTGAAATCTATTTCAAATTCCATCAAGACAAATGAACACAGAGATTAGATTCATGATCAACCTAAATGCTTATAAATGACAGATTACAGAAAGAAAATGTGGCACATACACAATAAAAAACTAATTCTAACATTGTACCCAGAGGAACTAGAAAAACAAACAACAGCAACAACCACAAAGCTAACAGAGGAAAATAAATAACTACAATAAGAGAACAGCTGAATTAAGTTGATAGGTAAAAATTCATATGAAAGATCAATGAAACCAAAAGTTGATTTACTGAAAGAATAAAAAAGAGTGATAGCCTACCAGCTTTATAAAGAAAAAGAGAAAATACAAATAAACACAATTAGAAATGACAAAGGTGACATTACAACTGACCCCACAGGAATACAAAAGATCCTCAGTGACTACTACAAACACTTTTATGTACAGAAATTAGAAATCTAGAGGAATTGTATGTTTCTAGAAACATATAATCTCCCAAGATTGAAGCATGAAAAAAGTGAAAGCCTAAGCAGGCCAATAACAAGTTCCAAAACTGAATCAGTAGCAAAAACCAACCAACCAAAAAAGCCCTGGAAAAGATGGATTCACAGCCAAATTCCACCAGACATTCAAAGAACTGACAGCAATGCTATTGAAACTATTCCCAAAAAATGAGGAAGAGTGACTCCTCCCTCATTCATTCTTTGAAGCCAGCATCAGTCTGATACCAAAATCTGGGAGAGACACAATGATTATAATCCCAGCTACTCCAGAGGCTGAGTCTGAACCCGGAAGGTGGGATTGTAGTGAGCCGAGATTGTGCCATTGCACTCCAGCCTGGATAGCAAGAGTGAAATTCTGTCTCCAAAAAAAAAAAAAAAAAAAAGCAAAAAGAAAACTTTAGTCCATTGTTCTTGATGAACACAGACACAAAAATTCTCAGCAAAATACTAACAAACAAAATCCAGTTGCATATCAAAAAGTTAATTCATCATGATTAAGAAAGCTTATTCCTGGGATGCAAGGTTGGTTCATATACATATCAATAAATGTTAATCACTACATAAACAGAATTAAAGATATAAACCACATGATCATTTCAACAGATGCAGAAAACAATTCTGATAAGATCCAACATCCTTTCATGCTAAAAATCCTAAACAAACTAGGTATCAAAGAAACATATTTCAAAACAATTAAGTGTCACTAATGAAAAATCCAAAGCCAACATCCTACTGGACAACAGAGGGAACCATTCCTATTGAGAACTGGAACAAGACAAGGATACCCACTCTCACCACTCCTATTCAGCATAGTACTAGAAATCGTAGCCACAGCAATCCGGCAAGAGAAAGAAAAGGCCATCACATATGAAAAGAAATTAAACTCTTTCTCTTCACTGATGATATGATTCTGCACCTTGAAAACCCTGAAGACTTCACCAAAAGACTCGTAGAACTAATAGATAACAAAATCAATGTACAAAAATCAGTAGCATTTCGATATGTCAATAATGCTTAAAATGAGAGACAAATCAAGAATGTAATCCTCATTACAATACCTAGAAAAAATAATAAGATACATAGGAATATAGAAAACCAAGGAAGTGAAAGATCTATGTCAGAAGAACTACAGAACACTGCTGAAAGAAATCAAGAGATGACACAAATAAATGAAAAAATATTCCATGCTCATGGATTGGAAGAATCAATATTATTAAAATATTATTTTAATAAAATATTATTTTAATTAAATTAAAATATTATTTTAATAATTTACATATTCAGCACCATTCCTATCAAACTATCAATGTTGTTTTTACAAAGAATTAGAATAAAAGTGCTAATATTCAAATGGAACCATAAAAGAGCCCAAATAGTCAGAACAATCCTAAGTAAAAAGAACAAAGCCAGAAGTACCACATTATCTGACTTCAAACTATAACATAAGGCTACAATAATCAAAGCAGCATGACACTAGTACAAAAACAGACAGACAGACCAATGAACCAGAATAAAGAACTCAGAAATAAAGCTGGATGCCTACAACCATCTAATCTTTGACTTGATAAAAATAAGCAATGGGGAAAAGACTCCCTATTCAGTAAATGGTACTCGGATAGCTGAGTAGCCATATGTAGAAGAATGAAACTGGACTCTTATTAGCATATACAAAAATTAACTCAAGATAAATTAAAACTTAAACTTAAGATGTTAAAATGTAAAAACCTTAGAAGAAAACCTAGGAAATATCCATCTCAATATTGACCTTGACAAACAATTTATGGCTGAAGTCCTCAAAAGCAATTGCAACAGAAAAAAAATTGTTAAGTGATACCTAATTAAACTAAAAAAGCTTCTACAGAGAGAAACAAGGGAGAAAACAGACAACCTACAGAATCGGAGAAATTTTTCACAAACTATGCATTTGACCAAGTCTAATATCCAGAACCTATAAAAAGAGCAGATGTTGGTGAGGGTGTGGATAAAATTCAAAAAGCAGTCCAGCCTGCTTGAATCACTGAACCAGGTGTGAGAGTGCATTTATTCATCCATCATTGAGTCAGGGTCTGCAGGCCAGACCTCCACAGGTGGTGATAAATGTCTCATGGGGTGACCCCGATGTGATCGAGGTCACAGGTGGTGCCCCTTTTGATCTCCTTCTGAGAAGACCATACAGCACAAAGTTTATGTGAGTAAACAGAGTTACCCTGGGAAAAACTTTTATCATCTCCATCTTCTCCCTAACTTAATGGATGGCCGCCTTTGGCCTGTCTCAATAAAACATTTTGGCCTCCCAAAAGGTTTGAGACTATAATCTATAACTTTCCTTAATATTTCCTTAATATTTTGCCAGCCACCTGAAGTGATTCCAACATCTCCCCCTTTTTTTGTTATTAAAATTAGGCTCTGCTGTTTGCCAGCCACCCCACGTGAATCTCAACACACAGAGGCTTGGACACATCGGTGGATGCATGGATCAATGGATGTATAGGTGGGTGAATGCACAGGTAGATGCATAGGTGGATGAATGCATGAGTGGATAGATGGATGGATAGGTGGGTGGGTGAATGGATAATTGAATGTATGAGTTGATGGATAATTAAATTGACAAATGGGTCACTCAGTAGATGAAGTAATTGTTTTTTGTTTTTTTGGCTTTTTTTTTTTTTGGTGTCTACAATAACTTGATGTTAACACCAAGTTCTTCTAACAACAAAGTGCCTTAGACATGAAAATTCTGGCTCTTCTAATCATCACTTTCTGTAAGGACAATTAAAACATCCTTCTCTTTTTCGTCTTCCTTAGAAATGAAATTTAGATGGATTGATATGCTGCTGAAAACATTAAAACATCAAATCAAAACCACAAAACAATACAAAATGCTTTTCACAATTCTCCAAGTACTTTGATAAATCAATGACCACAACTGGACTGTGGAAATACATGGAGTTTTCCCTGACCATTAGGTATAATATTTGTATTTTCACTTCCTCATGTCACAAAGATCTGACTTCAAAAAATTAGTATAGCAGTGAATGTGGTTGACAAGAAGATCTTAGACACTTCTGCCAACAATGATATCTTAACAGTCCAACCCCTATTCTCAAACAAGCAAGCTAGATTCCAACTGGTGATGAAATCCTCTTATAAGAACTCAAATCACGTTTATTTTCTGAATGTTAGTTCTGCCTCGGGTCAGACTGTCTAGTTCTATCAATATCACAGACTTTATAGAAAACATCAGTTTTTTTCAACTCTAGATTATCCTATTAGGTTTCTTGAGAGGAGGACAGAATACAACTGACCACTGAGTTTCCTGCAGCCGAGCAGAGCAAAAACAAAGAAACACATGTCCCCGGTTCACCTAGCAGGTCCACGGTTCTTTGACAGCCTCCAATGCCAAATCCAGTGAGGTAAGAAAAGCACGGGTAAAAAGGCTGATAATGTTTTTCCTCCAAAAAATAGAGAGGGGAGGTGATTGGACCCTAATTATCAGATAGAAGCAATCATTTGCCGCCTATCCTATTGTAAAAGGAAAATATCTTGGGACCTCTAATCAGTAAACTAAAAGGAAAAGTCAAGCTGAGAATTGCTTAGGTCAAACCTGACTCCTATTCAGCCATTCCTCTGCTCACTGAGATGAATACATATATGATCTCCTCCTCTGGAAAGGCTAATCAAAAGAATGCAATAACTTGTCTCTTACCTACCTGTGACCCGGAATCCCCCTCCCTGCTTGGAAAAGTTCCACCTTTCCGGACCAAACCAATGTTCATTTTACACATATTGATTGATTGATGTCTCATGTCTCCCTGAAATGTATAAAACCAAACTGTGCTGTGACCACCTTGGAACATGTCGTCAGGACCTCCTGAAGCTGTGTCATGGACATGCATCCTCAACCTTGACAAAATCAACTTTCTAAATTAACTGAGACCTCTCTCAAATTGTCGCGGTTCACAGCATCCATAAATTGACCTTTGTCATTCACTGTCAGGAACCAGAGTCCACAGTTTATATCTGACCGCAGGCCACTTTGACAGAGACCTTTTATCAATGGTCCTAGCCCACTCCTTCTGATATAGCCACCCCGTTTAGATCATTGTTCAGACATCATCCAATAGATCAGCTCTCCTGAGCCACCCACGTGAAGGAGCATCCACCCTGCCATACTTTCTTTCTCAATCTTGCTTATTTCCTTTACAGTATAACCCAGTATCTCAGCCTTGAAATGCATCTTAGAAATTTTTTCCCAAGTTCTTTCTTAATCCCAGACTACAGTCTTGAAATATACTTTAGAACCCTTTATTTCCCTCCCTTTCCCACCAGGCATTCCCTTACACTGTGCTCACTTATTTACTTACATGCTTGCTTGGAAATTCTAGGGGCTAATTTTGAAACAAACCAGGCCTAGAAACCCAGCTGCAGGATACTCCTACACAGGATTCCCCATCACACACTCATGAATGATTAGTCTACCACCACCAGGCCCAGGTCAAGGTGATACCAACCGGACCCCTGGAAGAGCCATTACTCAAGGTAGCCATTGGAACAAGACACGCGGACCCAGCATTCTGCAGCATCCCTGTGTGTCTCCCACACCAAGTCTCTCTTCTTAAACTCCCTCACTCAGCTGAAAGAGTTGAGATGTTTCTTTGAGACTTGAGTTTGGCCATTGTCCTCCACTGCTGGTATTTGAATAATAAAGCTGGTATTCCTTCACCACACATTGCCTCTGGTATATTCTTTGCAAGTTGAGAGCAGCCTGGCCTGAGCTGAGTTACAATGGCACTTATCAATGAAGGGGCGGTTCCTGTGCATACTTTGAACTATCTGCCTATGCGTGCTTTCCACACCTGCCAGCAAGGGCCAGGAGGGTCTGGTCTGGTGCCTGCTCAATAAATATCTCTTGAATAAATGAGTAAATCCCAGCAAGGAAGGCATCCTTTTCTGATCTTCATATTCTTCAACTGAGAACTTGTGATTGATTAGTATCTTATGGAGAAAAAAAATAAAAGAACATAGAATAACATGTAATCTCTCTCTCACACAAGTAATGAGGAACCCACGTTCTGGGAAGGCTTTATTCTTCCCAGGGGTGGATAAAGGTCTGTGTACGTCTGTATAATCTCTCACACACATGCATTTACACAAGGGGACACACACACACACACACACACACACACACACACACACACATTTCCTCTGATTTCAGAAAGTGAATGTTGACAAAAATAAAATGTGAACATTGGAAAATGACTCTTCAAAATTTACAAAACTAAGTAAGTATACTAGGAAAGTAAAAGAGTAAGATTGAATGATAGTTTTTGGAAATTTATAGCATTTACATTTCTGAAAATGTTAAAGTTTAAAGGTTAGCTAAAACGTGCGTAGGCACAAACACTCGTTTATTTGTGTGACTGTAATAAGTCATACTTTAAAGCATTTACCATGTGCTAAGCTCTGTTTTAGGAATTGCATTCCATAACTCGTTTCAGTGGAAGCTTGGTGTGAGAAAGGCGCTTCACCCATTGCTTTTTGATCAGCTTTCCACTGGGGTGGCACAGAAAGGTGATGTGCCCGCTGCAGCCATCTCGTCCCCATGAAGTAGTATCTGAGAAAATGACAAAAATATCCCAGAGACCCTGGCTCTCATGTCTATCAGCAGGCAACCTTAGCCTGTAAGAATAATAAACTATCTATTTGAGTAACTGTGCCCGAATATTCTTTTATTGCAGGGGAGATATTTCAAATGTATATACGCTATTCATAGGCCAAGACAAAACACACTGTGGACGCTGTGTTTCTGGAGCTCGATGAAACCCAGAATCATGCAGCCAAGAAACCTGAAGCAATTTAACATTAGCCTTTTGTGACATAGGTGCAATGGCGGAGAAAATGAGAGGTGAGTCAGTTGCCAACTAAGAAGTGGTAAGAGGAACATTTTGGAAATGTTCACAGAAGTGGTGGTAAAAGGAAGATTTTTAAAAAACACTGCTATATTTATGAGACCCCTAACGATAAATACATACACTAAATTTGTCAGCTTGTATAAAAATCCCGATTGTACAGTCTTTGTACTTCAAATTGTAATAGTCTTTCAAGTACTTGAAATAAGCTTCAACCAAAGATTCTGATGTTCCTTTGATAGCAGAAACGAGACAGCAGATTGCTATCAATCTTGTATGTGACTCCAGGTATCTATAATTTTCAGAACTGCCTGGTATCTTAATACTTGTCTGGGTCTCTTTGGTCCCTTCCTAGTACCTGTCCCATGCTATTTCATATTTTAAAGAAAATATTAAGCATCAGAAAAAATCCACCGTATATTATGCTTTCTAAATTATAATTCTACTCAAGTGCAGTGGATTCCTGTGCTTGAACTGGCGCCTGAGAAGTAATCTCTGCCCTTTATCTTGCCTGATACCATTTCTCTAGTGTACCCTCCCAAAAGGGATGTAGTCACCACTTGTTTTTCTCCCCATCTTTCTCTAAAATGAGAAGGGCACAGTTTCAGCAGCAGACGCGCACGTTTCCGCTAACATTTTTCAGCACGAATCTCAAGAATCACATCACTACTGCCGACGACAGTGATCTCAGCCATCATCTTAAGTCCTCTCACCTCCCGCCAAAATGCTGCCTCCTTAGTTTTGACAAAGTCAAAAGTCTGGGGTAGTTGAAGATCATTTAAATGTATAACTTGTAAAGAAATAGCTCGTATTTGAGGTTCCGCTGCCAGAGGAGGAAGTCTTTTGTTTTCAACTAGAACAGATGTACTTGAGAGAAAAAGAAAACATCCTTTGACACATTCATCTCTCCTCCTGCCTTTAAAAAAAGCCTCCAAACCTCTCAGGCACAGTGGGATGGCACTGTAGGGCTACTTTTGAGTAACAGAATTCCTGTGATTTGGGATTTGATAGGAGTCCGTTAAGGAAAAAAAAAGACACCATCTTGCCAGGGAGGCTACACTGCCCTTCGAGTCTGCAGGAAACATGCCACTCACCATACGGCTTCCCAAAGCCCTCACTGTGCATCTGTGATTTTCTCTACCTAAGAAGTCTTCAGATGTTATTACTTAATAATTCCCTTTAAATCAAGACTCTGGTCTTCCCACCTTCCTAAGTAATAAGAGTGGTATTCACAAAATGCTGATGTACTAGTTATGGACTTCATAGAGCTGGAATAACTAATTAGTTATGCCAGTGGTAGACACACACATGCCATGCACACACACACACAGACAAACACACAATGTACACACATGCAGACACACACATGCTGACACACACACACTTGCACACATACATACCTGCAGATGCACACAAATGCATACACACGTACACTCATGTGCACACACACACACACTTACACACATATACATGGACACACACATACATGGACACACACATGCACAGGGTGAGGCAGGGTGAGGACCATGGCTCAGGATCTAAGGCAACACTCATTCTACTCATGCTCAGGGTTACACACATGGGAAGTGGACACCATTTGTAATTTTGTTCCCTAGTGGCTTGCTTGCCTACCTCTAGACTTTGCCTTGTACTCACATAGACTTCCAACTACATATCAGAATCCACTTTCCTATGTGTCACCTGAACTCGTCCACATAAGCCACCAGGCATGGAAACTTATTACGCTTTGATAAACTCTAATCTTATCAAAATGCAAAGACACTGTGCATGGTGCACAGCTTCCTCTCTCCTCAGGCTCTGCCAGCTAATTCTCCAATGAATCCTATGAACTGAGAAGCCTGATGGGATTTAAAGACCCCTAAAAGGAGGAACCACCTGACATGCAATTAAGAAAATTACAGGGGTCAGCTGAGGTTATATATGGGGTTCCTTTGGCCTCATAGGGCTTTCATCTCCATGGAGTGCTCTCTGAGAAGGCTGCAGGCTGCAGGGCAGGAAAGGCAGGTCAGAGACCATGCCTGAGCAGGCTGCGACCTTCTAGCGTGACTCATGGAACGCACAAGGTCAGCTCCTGGTGCAGGTTCCAGGAATGGCAAATGCTACCTGCAGAGCTCTCTCGGTGGCCCAGATCCCTAATAGATAGATAGATATAGACAGATAGATAGAGATAGACAGATAGATAGATATAGATAGATAGATAGATAGATAAATACAGACATAGAGACAGTTAATAGACAGATGATATAGACAGATGTAGATAGATATAGATAAATAGACGATAAATAGATAGATATAGACATATAGAGACAGATGATAGCTAGCTAGCTAGCTAGATAGATAGACAGACAGGTAGATAGATAGAGGCAGATAGAAGATGACTGATAGATATGGATAGGTAGAAAGATAAATAGATAAATGATAGATATAGATAGACAGGAAGACGGATAGATATAGACAGGCAGATAGATAATAGACTGATAGATGACAGATAGATCGATAGATATAGACAGATGTTAGATACATTAGATAAATAGATATAGAGCTAGCTAGCTAGATAGATACATAGACTGAGAGGGGAAAATGTGGGAGACATAGAGAGTGGGAGTATAAAAGAGAGTGAGAGAAGGAGTCAGAGGAAACGTGAAAGAAAAAAAAACACTCAAGAAGCAAAACAAAAAAGACTCATCTATCCAACCTCTCCATTTTATATGATCAGGACTTGAGACCCAAAGAAAAGGCATGATTTGCCCAGGATCATAAGGCAGGTAAAGTAAGAAGATGACAGGCAGCCTCCTGCACCTGCTTCCTGGGGCTCAAATAGTCTTGGAGAAGGTGTGTGACCATGAAGTTAGCTAAAAGAGGAAAAGTTACTCACCTGCTACCCCTCTCCGTGTGCATGGAAAGCATCACCTCCCTCATGCACTGGACACTCTCAGACCTTTGGAAATTCATCTGCTAAGCAATACACTCCTTCTCAGGAGAGAATCTCTCATCTCCATCATTCCACCACAGCCCCCTGGCAAGTGAAGATATTGGCTCTCAGTGTCCTCTCGGAACATCATAAATCCTGAACGTCTTTTCCCACTTGAGCTAAAAACCAGGCTGAGCAGCTGGCAGGTGGAGCTCAGAGCAGCGATGTGCACTGCATTTCCAGAGCAGGAAGCCAGAGAATTAAACCTTAGAGCCAGAAAACAGATGTCCCTGGATGTAGCTTAGATGTAGCCCTGCCGGGAGCTCCTGGAGAAGAGCTTAGGGGAGAGATGCCTAGATTTCCAGACAGGCAGAACTTCAAGGAGCTCCATCACACCTGCGCACTGACAATAGCCCTTGGTACTCTTGCCCCAACTACAATCATTCACATAAGAAGCTCACCCATTTTTCCCCATAACCTTGTGTCTCCTTCATTATATTGTATTCATTTGTTTTATTAAAGCAGATCACACTTTAATTAAAATTTGTATTAATTAAATATTTGAATTAAATATATTTAACATGTAAACCCACATACACACACTCTTGTTGTTATGGACTTTTAATTGTAGGTAGATACTTCCCTCTGCCAAAGCCCTGGGCCTAAGGGCTACTATTTCTCTGTTACAAGGAGCTGATTGCAAACGTTAGAGGGTTAGCCAATGTATTGGAACACCCAAGGGAGATCCTCTAGTTGACTTATCCAAAAGAGTAAAAGAGGTCTGCAAAGGGAATGTCTTTCTCCCTGCACCGCTCAGTGCTGATTAGGACTGTGCTCCCATCCTACTGGAAATCACCATAGCACCAGAGATGCACATCCTCCATTTTGGGAAACCTGGGACTCTAAGGTCAAGTTCATACTTCTCAGCCAAATCTTTATGAATTTTCATGATCAGACTCTACCTCCCCTGACCCATCCATGCCAAATGCCCCCGACTCACCCCTTTCAGGGATGAGTGTTTTGTTGCTTTGTTCTCCATTGTCTTCCAACAGCCTTGCTGAGTTACTGGCACACAGTAGATGCACAGAAAACACATGCTAAATATTATTGTATGAATTATTACTTGGGCTAACTCAGGAAGTAATCCATTTGCAATCTAGTGTCAATATATTCTTGTGCATATTAGCAAAAGATACCTCTGTCTCAAAATACTTTGTTTCCACCTAATAGAAAATGATCAAAAGTGACTGATTGGGTTGAACAGACACTTTACTGCCACCTGCTGTAACAGCGTCCTAATGAGCACCTAAATCTATGGTCTCTGCTACGGGATAGGGAGCATCGTGCATTGCCCCACATATTCAACTGTTCTCAGCAGCCCTGAGAGTGTTCAGACACCTACTGACTGGGCACCCACCTGGTGGGAGTGGGGGTTGGTGCTCAGCTGAACGTTTGTACTCTGTGGCCTTCGACTGCCCTTTTACTAGATATAGTTTACCCAAGGGGAATTCTCTGCTCCAACCTGCGTGAAGAATTCACGTAGCCTCCAATGGCCTCTCATTCTGTGCTGTACCCACTGTGACCCCTGCAATATCCAGGGAGCTTCATCTACTGATAAATGGCAGATTCTAAATCCACAAATATAGCACACAGCATAGAGCAAATAAATCCATGAAACTAATACACTGGAAAATAATTTCTATCGTAACGGTATGCCAAGTCTGAAAGCAGGCACACAGAAATCTTGCAGAGGAATGAGTCTGCAACTTTGTCAGTAAAAGGAGTTCAGGGAAGGGAGGGGCCTCTTCTACAGAGGCTTCTGTGGCCACGGGGAGGGCTTTGGGAGGGAGGTGTGGTGGTTTTGGATGGGTGACTTTTGGCATTTCCCTTCTGATTCTGTTCCATTACACCCCAAATCTCTGTGGCTCAGGGACATTATTTTGTCTAGATCAGAGGTCAAGAAACATGATGTTACTTTAAATTTACATTAAACTTACTTAATATAAAGGGCTGCCTAGTAAATATTTTATGCTCTAAAAAAAATTAGTTCAACCATTGTGGAAGACAGTGTGGCAATTCCTCAAGGATCTAGGAATAGAAATCCCATTTGACCCAGCAATCCCATTACTGGGTATATACCCAAAGGACTATAAATCGTTCTATTATAAAGACACATGCACGTGTATGTTTAGTGAGGCATTGTTTACAATAGCAAAGACTTGAAACCAACCCAGATGCCCATCAGTGATAGACAAAGAAAATATGGCACATATACACCATGGAACACTATACAGCCATAAAAACCAATGAGTTTGTGTCCTTTGTAGGGATATGGATGAACCTGGAAACCATCATTCTCAGCAAACTGACACAAGAACAGAAACAACGCATGTTCTCACTCATAGGCTGGTGTTGAACAATGAGAACACTTGGACACAGAGAGGGGAGCATCACACACAGGGGTCTATTACATGGCGCTAGGGGAAGGAAGTGGGAGGGAGGATGGGGAGGGATAAAGACAGGAGAAATGTTAGGTATAGGAGATGGGAGGATGGAGGCAGCAAACCACCTTGCCATGAATGTACCTATACAACAATCTTGCATGATCTGCATATGTACGCCAGAATCTAAAGTACAATAAAAATATATTTTATGCTTTTGGGGTCATGTAATCTCAGCCACACCTACTCAACTCTGCCTTTGTTTTGCAAAAGCAGCCACAGAGGATACTGTACAAATGGACCTGCCAGGACCTGGCCCGGGGCAGTAGCTTGCTGATTGATGCCTGACCTAGATTGCAGCTGGGAATTTTACTGCCACTATGACATGACAGTGAACCAGCAGGTGAAAAGATGGCGCTACCCTCGCCCGCTTCCAACCTTCATCGCACCGGACATGGGAGGCCTCTCACTCTGCATTGAGGAAACATCCAGTTCCCCACCGGCACCCCAGCCTGCAAATGCTGAGAAGCCTGAAGTCCCCTGGGGAGAGACACCAGCTGGGTGCCTGTCTCATCTGAGTCTCCCTGGGAAGTAACTACCTCTCAGCATTATCACTGGGAGGTTATACATTTGACTACAAATGCCATCATCGAATACTGCAATCATTGCTTTTACTTTTCTGGCTGGGAAGTAAACCATACGAACTATTGGATCAAACAGTGTTTTTAAAAGAGCTTGGACATTCGTATCCACTGTCAAGTGACAAGACCTATGCAGTAGCTCTGGAGAGAAGATGTGAGTTACTTCTTCACACAGGAAGACACAGAAGGGACGTTGGGTGCAGTGGCTCATGCCGGTAATTGCAACACTTTGGGAGGCCAAGGCAGCAGGATCCCTTGAGTCCAGGAGTTCGAGACCACTTTGGGCAACATAGGAAGACTCTGACTCTACAAAAAATTTAAAAATTAGCTGGACTGGGTGGTGCACATCTGTAGTCCCAGCTACGTGGGAGGCTGAGGTGGGAGGATCACTTGAGCCCGGGAGTTTAAGGCTGCAATGAACAATGATTGTGCCACTGCACTCCAGCCTGGGTGACAGAGTGAGATACTGTCTCTAAGTGATAGTAATTATAATAATAGTAATAATATGCCGGGCACAGTAGCTCACATCTGTAATCCCAGCACTTTGGGAGGCCAAGGCGGGTGGGCCACCTGAGGCCACATGTTCAAAGCCAGAGGTCAGGAGTTCAAGACCAGCCTGACCAACATGGTGAAACCTATCTCTACTAAAAATACACAAAAGTAGCTGGGCATAGTGGCATATACCTGTAATCCCAGCTACTTGGGAGGTTGAGGCAGGAGAATTGCTTGACCCCAGGAGGAGGAGGTTGCTGTGAGCCGAGATTGCGCCACTGTGCTCCAGCCTGGGCAACAAGAGTGAAACTCCATCTCAAAAAATAATAATAATAATAATAATAATAATAATAATAAATCTTTTTTAGGAGACAATTGAGTAAATGGGGAAAGTGCACAGATACTGTAAATTGAAAGAAAAAAACCCATCATGTTTAAAAGTAGCAGATATACCAGAATTTCACCTTGTTAATAAAGGAATGGATACAGAGAACAGCTGGAGGTAAATGTGTAACAACTCATGAAGGTTCTAAGGCTTTTGCTACACGTGGCCAATGTTCTCTGTAGAAGGTCACATTTCCACTATCTCCTTGGTAGTGTAGGAATTGCTCATTCCATTTTAATCTCACAGATACAACCTATTATTACTTTATAATAGAGTTAACAGTGATTATCTCTAGGAAATAGTATGTTAAGTAAAAATTATTATCTTTTATGTACTTATCTGCATTTAACCAATTTGAGCAATGGATTTGCATCAATTTCCCAATTGAAGTATTTGTTTTGAAGAATGAAATTATTTTACTTGAATAAATGATTCCTTCATCACTTATGTAATGATAGAGATGGAAAAATGGTCCCATCATAGAGAAAAAACTGGAGTTTTATGGAAAGGACGTGGGATTTGAAATTCATAGAGATGGATTTGCATCCTTTCTTTATCATCTGTCCGTAATTAATTTTTGTTTTTAGCCACAATGTAACAATATGACGATAACAGCACCAATAATGTTTTGAGCAGACAATAACCAATTGTAAATCTAGATTATTGTTTTCAGAGTGTGTTCGTTCTGGTTCTGGGAAGCCCTCTGTCAGACTCACCTGGGGTATTTTAACACCACGGAAGATTTCAAGGACATACACAGACTTCCTAAATCAGTCTCTAGGAGTTGATAGTCCAGGAATCTGTGTGCAAAATTGGCTCACCTGGTGATTCTACAGTTCACTCAATTCTGAAAGCCACATGCTGCATTGGCACATATTTTTAAATGGAGTGTTTCTTCTTCTAAATTAAATCACCTTAAAGAATGGTTGTCTTTTACTCATTAAAAATAGAGCTCGCTAAAGACCTGAGTGTTTTGTTTAAAACAAGCAGGCTAAATGAGAATTGACTGTGGCAAAATTGAAGTCCATTTGAGGATATGTAAATAAGTGCTCCCAAAATGCACTTGAAATTAACGTCTAAGATCTGTTCTAAGAATTCCCCGAAGCTCTTCTATAACTCCATCCATGTGATTGGTTTTCTCTCCCTATTCTGTCTGTTCTCATTCTACAGTTGATGGAACTCTGCTCATCTGAAAGGATTTGCCAAATGGCTAGAGTTTCGGGGTCTAAAAAGAAGATGCTTGCTGCTTCGGTGGTTCTAAGATTCTGAACTTCCTCAGCTGTAGTGTCACAGATGCAGGGAGGCAGGCACACAGAGAAGCATTTCTCTTCATTAATAAAGGAGGTTAACCTTAACATTTCTTGGCAGCTGTTTCAGCAGACGGCTTGTTATCACGACAAGCATTTTTGTTAAAGACTCACAATGATAAATAATATGTCACAACAGCTGCCAAAATGTGTTTTATGCAGTGATTTCCATATGTAGCTTAGGAGTGTTTTTTTGAGAATCGTCCCTGGGACTAACCATGTCCTGTTGGCTGAAGGCAGCTATAGAGGGTGATATGGTTTGGCTGTGTCCCCACCCAAATCTTGCTTTGAATTGTAGATCCCATAATTCCCACATGTTGTGGGAGGGACCCAGTGAGATAACTGTGGATCATGGGGGTGGTTCCCCCATACTCTTCTAGTGGTTGTAAGTCTCACAAGATCTGAAGGTTTTATAAGAGAAACCCCTTTTGCTTGATTCTCATTCTCTCTTGCTGCTGCCATGTAAGAAGTGCCTTTTGCCTTCCGCCATGATTTTGAGGGCTCCCCAGACACACAGAACTGTGAGTCCATTAAATCTCTTTTTCTTTACAAAATACCCAGTTTCAGGTATGCCATTATCAGCAGAGTGAAAATGGACAAACATAGAGGGAATCCTCAATATAAACATAACAGGCCAATGGTGCTTTATTTCTAATTCACAGTTTAGTCTGAAGTCTATAAAGGCTTTACTCTCATGTCAACTCAGGTTACAGCAAGATGTGAGCTAGTGCCTTGAGAAGGGCTCTTAGCATTTGCCCTGTTGACCCTTCCCCTGCCTCCTCCTCCAACAAGCAACTTCGTCTCTCACCTGAGTGGTTACCCCAGCCTCTCTTGCAATCTCTGTTCCATTCCCCACACATCACCAGGCATCCCATGTTTTTTCTTTTTTTGTTATTTTTTATTTTTTTAGAGACAGGGTTTTGCTGCATCACTCAGGCTGTAGTTGGAGTTTAGTAGCACAATCATATCTTACTGCAGCCTCCAAACTCCTGGGCTCCAGTGATCCTCCTGCCTCAGCCTCCCAAGTACTGCAGGAGCACACCACAGTGTCCAACTAATTTTTCAAATTTTTTGTAGAGACAGAGTCTTGGTTTATTACCCAGGCTAGTCTTGAACCCCTGGCTTCAAGCAATCCTTCCTCCTCATACTTCCAAAGCGCTGAGATTACAGGTATGAGCCATGGCACCCAACCCCAATCAGTTTTCTTAAATATATATCAGAACATGCTTCTCCCCTACTTAAAAGTAGTAAAATAGGCCAGACACAGAAAGAAAAATACTGCATAATCTTACTTATGTGCGGAATCTTTTTTAAAAAGTTGAATATATAAAAACAACATAAAAGTGGTCACCAGGGGTGGGGAAGGGAGGAGAGATGTAATTCAAAGGGTAGAAAGATGCAGTTACATAGGATGAATAAATCCAGACATCTAATGTATAGTGTAAGGACTATGGTTAGTAATAGAGTATTATACTGTGTATTAAAATTTTCCTGAGAAGGCTGGGCATGGTGGTTCATGCCATCTGTAATCCCAGCACTTTGGGAGGCTGAGGCAGGGCGGATCACCTGAGGTCAGGAGTTTGAGACCAGCCTGGCCAACATGGTGAAACCCTGCCTCTACTAAAATACAAAAATTAGGCAGGCCTGGTGGTGCATGCCTCTCTCTAATCCCAGCTACTTGGGAGGCTGAGGCAGGAGAATTGCTTGAATCCAGGAGGTGGAGGTTACAGCTAGCTGAGATCGTGCCACTGCACTCCAGCATGGGCAACAGAGCCAGCCTCCATCTCAAAAAAACAAAACAAAACAAAACTGATGAGAACAGATTTTAGGTGCTCTTACCATTAAAAAAAAGAGGTAATGGATTGAAATGATGGGCGTGCTAATTTTCTTGGCTGTAGTAACCTTTTTAGTGTGTAAGTACAAATGAATCAACACATAATCTGTTGTGTACCTTAAATATATGCAATATACAAAAACCTTCAGTAATTTTGCCCTAGGAGAATATTGTTGACTGCTTGAGATCCTGCCTGTCTCTGCAGTCTAATTTCCTATGACTTTGTCCAGTGCCCACTCCATTTTTCTGTGGTTTCTGGCATGTGCCAAGTCCTTTGTCTGTCTCTAGGCTCTCACATACCTGCTCTCACTCTCACGGATACTTTCTGCCTCACAGAAGGTTATCTTCTCAGCAATTCAGTTTTAGCTTAAAAGTCAGGTTGACACAGAGAAGAAATGGAATGCCATAGTTTACAACCATTAGTGAGTAATGAGATCAACGTTAGTTGGCCCTAAAAAAGAACCTTCCTTAACTCAGAATGGAGAGGTGTTGATCACCAGGCATGGTCATTAGGAGCCAGGCATTTCCAGTTCTCATCAGGCCACGTGGCTGACGCGGCCTCTTGATCACTTGAGGGTTGGGTAGAATCACGTGACTAAAACTGGCTGAGGAATGGATGAAGAAATAACGGGATTCATTTCCAGGCCAGAACATTTACATGCCAGTATGACTAGGGAGAGCTCTCTCCCATTCTGGTATAACAACTGTCAATACTCTGGCTAAAGTTTCCAGAATGGTCCTGAAGCATCTAGAAGGACGACAATGCTAAGCCACCTGTGACAGACATCAGCACAAGCAAGGAATAAAGCTATTGTTTATCTGACTGAGACACTGGGAGTGTTTATTAACACAGCATCATTTAGCTTACCTTGGCAATATAAGAATGGCATAAAATAAGACAACAGTAGGATGGAAAAACAAAAGCAGAAAACAATCAACTAGAAGAGTGCATCCCTAGATCATAACTGTTAGTATGTTCCTTTATTGCTTAATTTTATTCTAATATTAAATGAGTGTTAACTGATGGATAATATAAAATACACTTCTTACTGTGGGTCAAACCTACTTGATAAATTGTATTGTAAAGGTCTTTCCAGAACACTGATGGCATTATTTAAATGCAGATTTACTTTATACATTATGCAATATTTCTATAGCAAACTTACGATGTCAGAGAACTTTCAAATATTGTAATATCTCATTGTAATATTTATGTAACCCTAGAAAAAGTGTAAAGATTGGTACGTTTGCCTCCACGTACACATCAGAATATTAGAGCCAGTGTATGTGAATTCCCCAATACCACACAGCTGAGTTATTAAGTCCTGAATTTCCTGAATTCTACCCCCTGGATTATTTCCACTGCACCTGAGGACAAGGTTTCTCTGAGTCCATTGCTCCTGGCTTTGGGCTAACAGGCTGGATTTCCATAGAACTGTAATTTTTCCTTCTGATTTATGTGCCCACAGGCTACTGCTTTCATTAATTTTTGCCTTTTTGTTATTCTTTTACCTTATATAGATTTGTGACATTCTGGCTCCAAGATGAAAATTGTATCCTTCAATGCCATGAGTATGGCTAATACATGCAAATATTGTCATATAAAAATTAAAATGTGATAATATGGCTTGGGTGAGTCGCCCTATTGAACTCTCGATTTCTGTAAAGTAAGATGTGTCTTGGATACAGTCCAATGGACCCTAGCCTAGAGAGACATCAAACTCCACCCCACCCATTTCTTACTTCAGTGCAGGGCTGCAGGGATTCCACGGTTCATTAACATGAATAAACTCACTCCGAGATAGGGGTGGATGTAAAAGATTGCCAGATATCGGCCTTTGATTATATTTGCCCTTAATTGAATGTTCCTGACTTAGGGCAAATGGGAGTCTGGCAGGGTAATGGGGTTGCAATAGTCAGGATTAGGGAGCTGAGGTGTTTGCAAGTGGTAGAGATCCAACTCAAGAAAGCCGAAGCAAAAAAGAACACGAAGCGTCTTGGATAACTAAAAATGTCTAAAACAGTACCAGTTTCAGGAACAGCTGGATCCTGGGACATGTCATGCTTCCTTTCTCAAACGCCGTTTCCTTGACTTGGCCGCCTTTCAATCTAGATTGTCGTAAATTATGATATAATTTTCTTAACAACTGTCACCTTCTTTTCCTCCAGCATGTTTATTCTTCAACCTCCTCTGCTCAGAAGCAGACAATGGCCAGAGTGGCAACCGGACAGAGGCCTTCGTCCAGTTCTCCACAGCAGCAGGCAGGGCGATCCATTTCCTAATCTGCCTTTCTTTGCCTTCAGCACAAGGAAACAGCCAGGGTTGGAATAACTGAGCTTGAGGCAGCTCATGCTGGCAATGCACCTGCTAAGTATTAAAGTAGAAGCTGTTGTTTCCCCTACAGACATTTCTGTGTGGGTTTCTATACATCTATGTGCTACATGCAGAAATCATGTTTAATTGAACACAAAGACCTGACTCAAAGCATATCAAAAAATTATGATGCCCCATTTCCCATCCTTACGTACCTTCCTACTGAAACTTCCCAGAGACGTACTGGCCAGGGCAGATCTTGCTCACCCTGCTCAAATATGCTGTTACATTTTCAGAATCCACAGGATTGTTTTTTTTCTCTCTCACTCATCTGTTCTTTCGTCATTGAATCAAAAGTAAAATCTGCAAAAGGGATTCTAACACATGTCATCAACCAACAGCCTCACTAGACGGGTGGTCATTGCCTGGCCAAGACTTTTCAACAGTAACGTTCGTTCCAGGATAAACATCAGGATGAAGCATCTACCCCAGAGGTCTGAAGAGCTGGTGACACAAGAAGGCACCTGGGCTCCTCAGGCCGGCAACACGAGCGGTGGAAACACAGCCGAGTCTGATGCCACAGAGGCAGGTCCGAAATACGTTTCTGATACTCGTCATCTTAGAAAGTCATGTATGTTTGGATTTTTATTTTGTTTTAAGGGACATAGCCTTCTATTATAATGTCTCATATTATCTTCTTTTTATTTCTTGATGTTTGAATTCTTGAAAGGTAATGTATGTACATGCTGAAAAAAATAAGAGCACTACCAATCGTCCAATAAAAAATAGGCTCATGTTGGTGATATCCTAGTTCTTAAGCTAGGTTGTAAGAAAACGGGTATTTATTTTGTGCTCATTTCTTTATGTATGTATATCATCGTATATGTTTATATGGGGTGTAATTGGTATATATGTATGCATGCATGTATGTATGAAAATCTCATTATTACTCTTGAATCCAGTATTATATTATTTATATGTTAAATTTATAACAGTTTACCTCCTTATTTGTTCACAGATAAGAGAGAGATTCATGCATAAAAATGTACACATATTAATATCTTCCATTTTTAACATAAATGCTTTCCAATTTTATAGTGTTCTACACTTGCTTTTTGTACTTCAACTTGCTTGGCAAATATCAGTACAGATAGATAGACAGACAGATAGATGATAGATAGATAGACAGACAGGTAGATAAATACACAATTTTTAAAATGACTCCTTGATCCTCTGTTTTAGAACTGGCTTCTCCATATTCTGCCCAGGCAGCTCCTACTGGTGAACATTTACATTGTTCGTAACCTGTTCCTGCTACAATGAGGTGACATGCACCCTTGAACAAGTGCTTGGGTGCACCATTTCCTGTATTATCTGTGGAATTAATGTAGACATGCTGAGTCGAAGAATGTACGTTAAAGCTTAATAGTTATTGTTGAGCTGTTGTAAGAAGCTTTTCCTTCAACAAGTCTCAGGTGGTTCATCTGTGGAAAGTAGACCACACCAGGTAACTTATAGGACAAGGTAGTTACGCATCTCTCTCCAGTGGGGAATCCCCATTGAGGTCATCTCTTATCTTCTCCCTTTCTCTCCACTTGAGCCAATAATTCTGTCTGTCCCTAAAACAAGTCAAGGTTATTTATGGCCTGGAAAGTTTGCCATTGCTTGCAGGTGTCTTAGAGCAGCCCCCACTTCACATCCCACCCAGGTGCACTCATTGCCAGTTTTCCTAAGTCTCAACCTCTGAAGTGGACTTCCTTGATGCTCAACTTACAATTGTGCTCCAATTCTATCTTCAGCCACTCTCTATCACATGACTCTTTCATTTTCTTCATTCCACACATTTTTATTTTATTTTATATTTTATTTTATTTTATTTGAGATGGAGTGTCGCTCTGTTGCCAGGCTGGAGTGCAGTGGAGCGATCTTGGCTCAATGCAATCTCAGCCTCCCGGGTTCAAGTGATCCCCCTGCCTCAGCCACCTGAATAGCTGGGACTACAGGCACGGACCACCACTCCTGGCTATTTTTTTTTTTTTGTATTTTTGTAGAGATGAGTTTCACCATGTTAGCCAGGATGGTCTCTATCTCCTAAACTTGTGATCTGCCCACCTCGGCTTCCCAAAGTGCTGGGATTATGGGCATAGCACACATTATTAACTACACTCACTCTGTTGGTTACGCATCCATTTACTGATTTTCTGTCTTTCTCCAGAGTGTTAGCTCCACGTGTGCCAAGACCTTGTCTTCCTTGCTGACAGTGCCTAACATAATGCCCAGTGCATAGTGCAGATGGAATAATTACCAGCTGAATAAATAATTACTGAATGCATGAATGAATGTTTACTTGTAGATGACATGATGTTGTATGTATATAAAAACCTTAACCAATTCTCAGATATGCTACCTCAAATTGATGAATGGGTTCCGTAAAATTTCAGGATACAAGATAATATACAAAATTCAAATGCGTTTCTACATGTTAGCAATGCGTATTCCAAAATGCAGTGAAGAAAGAAGTTCTACTTATTATATCATCAAAAATAGAAATAAATCTAATAAAAGATGAATACAATTATTGCACTGAAAACTAGGAAACATTGAACATAGTGAAAGATGGCATAAATAAATGGAAAAGTGCATGTGAGTGGATAAGAAGACCTTAATATTACTGAGAGAGTAACCCTGAAGCTGATCCTCAAATTGATCTACAGATCAATGTGATCTTTATTAAAATTCCAGTTGTTTTGGTTGGAGCGACCAATGTTATAATATTCATACAGAGATGGCCTGGCGCAGTGGCTCACGCCTGTAATCCCAGCACTTCGGGAGGCCGAGGCAGGCGGATGACGAGGTCAGGAGATTGAGACCATCCTGGCTAACATCGTGAAACGCTGTCTCTACCAAAAATACAAAATATTAGCTGGGTGTGGTGGTGTGCGCCTATAGTCCCAGCTACCCAGGAGGCTGAGGCAGGAGAATCACTTGAACCCAGGAGGCAGAGGTTGTAGTGAGCCAAGATTGTGCCACTGCACTCCAGCCTGGGTAACAGAGTGAGACTCCATCTCAAAAAAAAAAAAAATTCATACAGAAATGCAAGAGACCCATGGCATAGAAAACAATCATAAGTGACTCATATCTATCAGAATCACCTTTATACAGAAAAGATTAAAAGGAGACAAGATTATTTTCCAGAAAGTGATGGGCATAAGGGTTTCCATCTAAAGCATCTTTTCACTGTGAGAGAATTCTCGTCACTAAAGCAGAGCTCAGATTCAAAGGCAGGGCATAACAGCTTTTCTCTTGCTCTGGATTCTCTGTTTTGAGCATGTAAACACCATCTCCCCAGAAGACTGAAGGTGGAATCATAACCTTATCTTTTATTAAAGCTTTCCTTTAAAAAAATATGCCATGCTTTTGTTTTTCTGTAGAGCAGGGTAGACCTAGCAGTACAAACGAGGGAGAAATATGTGCCAAGCAGTACTAGTTTGCTAGGGCTGCCATAAGAAAATACTACAGATGGGGTGCCTAGAGCAGCAGAATTTTCTTCTCACAGCTCTCGAGGGTGGAAGTTCAAAATCAAGGTGTCAGCATCTTTGGTTTCTCTTGAGGGCTGTCTCCTTGGAGAGCAGATGTGGCCTTCTTGCTGTGTTCTCATGTGGCCCTTCCTCTGTGCACTCACCGTGGGTGGCTCTCTGTGTACCCTGACCTGTTCTAGAAAAGACACCAGTAAGACTGGATTGTGGATGGATGTGGTGGCTCGTGCCTGTAATCCCAAAACTTTGAGATGTTGGCACAGGAGAATTGCTTGAGCCCAGGAGTTGGAGACCAGCCTGTGCTACATAGTGAGACTCCTGTCTCTATGAAAGAATAAAAATAAATAGCTGGGTGTCGTGCTGCATAACTGTAGTCTCACCTACTCAGGAGGCTGAGATTGCTTCAGCCTGAGAGTTCAAGGTTGCAGTGAGCTGTGATGGCACCACTGCACTCCAGGCTTTTTTGAGACAGAGCAAGATCCTATCAAAGAAAGAAAGAAAGAAAAAGAGAGAGAGAGGAAAGAAAGAAAAGAAGAAAGAAAGAAAAGAAAGAAAGAAAGAAAGAAAGAAAGAAAGAAAGAAAGAAAGAAAGAAAGAAAGAAAGAGGGAAAGGGGATGGATTGTAGCCCATGCTAATAGCCCTATTTTACTTACCTCTGCAAAGATCCTATGTCTATAAACACAATCACAGTCTGAGATGCTTGGCATTAGGACATCAATATATGAATTTTGAAGAGACACAATTTAGTCCGTAACACTCCCCCTCCACCTTTCTTGTGTTCACAGGAAAATGGCCTTCCCGTGGCACTCTGGCACAAATTCATCCTAGTCTGGGCCAAGCTATGGCAATAGAAAAATAATGCTTTCCATGTGACAATCCACACTGGAAGCTAGAAGGTTTGTCTTTCATTCCTTTACCAGTGCTTCATGTATTGTCTGGTACATTCACTTAGAAGGATGAGATGGTGAATGGGGAATGAGGAAACTGCAGCTTGCTATTAATGATGTGGAAGTGCTGAGTCAGAGCAGTTGCAGTGACGTCAGCATGGCATAAGGACCACCATTATGCCCTGGAAATGTGAGCCATTTAGCAGGACGGTCAACAGGGACAGTAGAGGGAAACATCACCAGTGAGGTCAACTGGAGGCCGTCTGGAGGGGACTGACCCACAGATGTCCAGGCGGCCTCAGGTCTGTCTTTATGAGACAGGTGCCTCTAGAGAAAGCATAGATCAGAAAGGAGTTGTCCAGCACATCTACAAGTTTTTGACTCATTCAAAAATATTTATTTAAAACCTCTGATGTGCACAGTCTAGAGATATAACAGTATATAAGACAAGAAATAATAGTAATAAATCAGGACAGGAAATTTAAATGTGGCATTCAATAGTGCAGAATGAGAGGAGAAACACAGGGATTGTTGTCCATAAAGCGTCAATAACAGCCGGACGCGGGGGCTCACACATGCAATCTCAGCACTTTGGGAGGCAGAGGTGGGCAGATCACGAGGGCAGGAGTTTGAGACCAGCCTGACCAACATGGTGAAACCCAGTCTCTACTAAAAATACAAAAATTGGCCAGGCGTGGGGGTGGACGCCTGTAATCCCAGCTACTCGGGAGGATGAGGCAGGAGAATCACTTGAACATGGGCGGCGGAGGATGCGGTGAGCCGAGATCATACTATTGCACTCTAGCCTCAAAGCAAAACAAAAGAAAACAAAACAGAAAAACATCAATAGCAGTGACCATTGCAGAGAAGACTGCACTTAGAGCTACAAAGCCTTAGCACAGAGTGAGTGGAGAGGAAATGGTGATTGTTTACAGAAAACTTATGAAGATGGGGAAATGTGGTTAGAAACGCAGAGAATCGGTAGGTAGGCAAAAATCTCATGAAGCCATAGAATATTTCTGCATCCATAAGGAGACGTGTGGTATGCTCAAAACCAACGTGGTCCCTGCAAAGACTTGGTAACAGGTGATTATCTGTGGTCTGTCCCTGCCGAGGATCAATCCAATTCCCCTTTCTAGCAAGAAGATCAATATTTTCCTGAGTGACTTTCCCAGGCTCAGACCACAGGATCTGCATGATGCTGGTCTCACCCCACCCCAGTTCCATGGTTGAAAAACTCCAGTGGGCCTCCAGATGACATCGCTGACCAGCCATGTTTCTCTATTCTGTCCCTGTTGACAGTCCTGTTAAATGGCCCATGTGGTCAAGGCATAATAGGGGTCCTTACATCATGATGACCTGGCTAACCTGGGTAAGCTGTTTACAGGAACGCAGCTCATGCTTTCTCTTTACCAATGAGCTTTGGCTCCAGAAAATCATCCCAGACATCTCTGGGTTTCAGAGCCAAGTTTATCCCTGTATTTAAGCTCAGGCAGCTCAGATACGCTGCCCAGCCTCAGTATCACAGGCAGTTTAGGTAGGTGTGTTAGAATAATGGCCCCCCATGGCTTGGGATTGCTTGAGCCCAGGAGCTCAAGACCAGGCTATACGACATAGTGAGATCCCATCTCTACGGAAAATTAGCTGGGCATCATGTTGCACACCTATAGTCCCAGATACTCTGGAGGCCGAAATGGGAAGATCACAGGAGGTTGGGGCTGCAGTGAATCGTGATTGTCCTACTGCACTCTGACTAACAGAGATCCTGCCTAAAAAAAAAAAAAAAAATGTCGTCAATCCAAAGAGATTTAACATTGGTCCCTGCACAAGAAAATTTCACAAGCTTGAAAATTTACCATAATAATAAACATTTACATAAGCTTACATAAGAGCAATTACAAATTGTGAAGTGAAAAAGAAACTTTTCTAAAATACCAGTAGTAGAAATTTGATTCATTATGCAAGATGAAAGACAAAATTATCTTTTCATTTTCTCTACAGGGATTGATATTATAATATTGCCATCATAATGTAGAGGCAATCAAAAATATGCTGAAAATGTATAGGGAAAAGAAATTTAAAATGTGTGACAGTTAATTAAAATAATGATACTATTTTTCTACATTTTGTAATGTTTGCCATATTTGTTAACTTTTGAAAATTTGTCATTTAAGATTTTTTTTTCATTTTAAATAAGTGTTTTCCTTTATACCTAAAAATAAATAAATAATGTCCCCCAAGAGATATCCAGGTTCTAATCCCCAGAATCTACGAATATGTTACCTTACAAAACAAATGGTCATTATGTTTTCAGATGGAATTTAGATTTCTAATTAGTTTATATTAAAATGGGAAGATGGCCCTGGACTGTCTGGATGGGCCCAGTACATCACAAAAGCCCTTACAAGGAGAAGAAGAGATTGGAAGGTGAGACTTTGACCTCCGACATTGCTGGCCTTGAAAACAGTGGGGCAGGACCATGAGCCCCCGGGCGCAGGTGTCCTCTGGACACCAGGAGGGGCCCTCAGTTTAAAGTTCACAGCAAACAACAATAGCAAATAGGAACCCCGATCCTACGATCACAAGGAACTGAATTCCACCAACAACCAGAAAGAGCAAAGAAGCAGATTCTTCCCTAGAGTCTCTGGAAGGACACACAACCCTGCCCATGCCTGGATTTTAGCACGATGAGTCCCATTTTCAGAATCTGACCTACAGAACAGTAGGCTGACACATCTGTGGTTTTTCTTCCTTCTTTTCTTTCTTTTTTTTTTTTTTTTTTTTTTTTGAGACAGTGTCTTGCTCCGTTGCCGAGGCTGAAGTACAGTGGCATGATCTTGGCTCACTGCAACCTCTGCCTCCCGGGTTCAAGCGATTCTCCTGCCTCAGCCTCCCAAGTAACTGGGATTACAGGTGTGTGCCACCACTTCTGACTAATTTTTGTAATTTTAATAGAGACAGTCTTTTACCATGTTGGCCAGGTGAGTCTCAAACTCCTGACCTCAGGTGATCCACCCACCTTTATCTCCCAAAGTGCTGGGATTACAGTCATGAGCCACTGCACCCGGCCACATTGTGTTTTTTTAAACCAATTAAGTTTGTGGTCGTTGCTGCAGTGGCAATAGAAAACTAGTGCAGAAGAGAAGGCCACTAGCTCAGCAACCTCAGGCTTTAGTTGAACATGTTCATCGGCAACTGAGCAGAGCAGCACAGCAATGCTCCGTAAGCACCGTCAGGAAACCACACAGCATCAACATGGTCCCTGACACCAGCCTTCATGATGGGTGAGGTGGAGGTCAAATAGAAAAAATATTTTAAAAGACACAGTCCCAGAAACCAAAAAACTTTCAGTTGATTAATTACCGCGCTTAAGGTTTTCAAAACTAGGTACGCACTCGGTTTTGTATTTGTATTTGTGTATTTGGGCTTGCTTGAAGCAACATTAAACAATGGGATAAACTCATCCTAATGATAAAAGGAAACTCACAGTAAGAAACAGCACCATAGTAAAAACAGCAACAGCAGGTTTCTGGTTTGTTGTGAAGAGTAGGGGAACCCGGCGTTGCTGATTCCCATTCACACACAGACACAAGTGTCTGTGTCCTCCAGGTCCTCCAGCTCACCATTCTTGTCGCTTCCCGTGTTTACTCTCACACACCCACCTCACTCATTGCAATTCTGAGCCTGGTTGTCTGGAGGAACTTTATTTGATGAGTTTTGACCTATGACATCCACTGGGAGCGTCATCAGCGTCTGACTATGGACCTACCCTCAGGAAGTTTACAGTACAGGGGACAGAATGAAAACGCAAAAACACAAGTGAACAACCTTGTGTTGATACCAGGCAGCCTGCATGGTTACGAATTTGTTCTTCCACGCCTCTACGCTGTGAAGAGTCAGATTGATGTCACTGTTTTTAGGAAATGGTCCATTTTAGCTTTGCCATTCCTTTGTACTCTGCAGCAGCCTGCCACTGCCTTGTAATAAAGATGTATGCAGAAACAACAATGTTTGGAGAAGGTTATCCCTCACTCCTTGGCAGGTCTGTGGGGCAGCAGTGTCCCTGACAGACACTTCTTACCAGAAGTGACTCACGTCCCTGCAAAGCTGGCCTGGTTTCTGCATGGCTGCCTCTCAACTGGGAATGCTGAGCCACCCACAAGGGATACTCATAGGACAAGTCTGCCATGGCTGTAAAATCACAGAGTGGTGGCATGCATCTCCCGGGGGCGGGCGGTGTTCTGTTCCATTAGGTTTCCAGCTACTGGGCACCTCATGGTGCTGTCACTGCCTCTCTCTCCAAGTTTCCCTGGCCTGGAAGGAAGACATAGTTTTACAATTGCTGTCTGTAGATGAGCTGCCTCAACGGCCAAAGGTAAATATTTTTCAAAGGAAGGCATGTTTCTGGAGAAATAAAAAAAGATTGGCAAATTAGCCCTAAAGTCCACAGCAACACTTCTCTTGTTATTTTTTTCTTTTATTTTTTTCTAAATATCCCTTATCCCTTTTCAGCCCTCTGGAAAAGAGCCAGTGTTCTATAACTGATTCTAAAAAATGAAGGCACCAACACTTCCCTTAAGGGGATCTGTGTTTTAAGCTCAGCCTTTAATTATGAGATAATCCTTCATTTCTCATTTAAAGAAATTTCTGCCAGAAAGTGGAAGTCTGTTATTGTACACAGAACACTTCCTGGGGCTACAATGAGCTTAGTGATGCCAGCAACTGGGAATTAAACCTTCCTCTAGGCCCAGCTTCAACCCCAGAACCAGTCACACGGGGCCATCAATCAATGCTTGTTGAACAGATGAGGGATGGAAGTCTTTTCTAATTATATAGCACCTTACTTCTTACAAATATGTTGAGATTTCCAGCCCTACACAGTAGATTGAACCCATGACTGGATCTCCTTTTCTCCCCCTGGGATCATGGTAAATTGTGTGAAGGAATAAAAAGATGAAAGCAGCCAGCCATGGTGGCTCATGCCTGTAATCCCAGTACTTTGGGAGGCTGAAGCAGGTGGATCATCACGTCAGGAATTTGAGACCAGCCTGGCCAAGATGGTGAAACCCCAGTCTCTATTAAAAATACAAAAATGAGCTGGGAGCGGTGGTGGGAGCCAGTAATCCCAGCTACTCCTGAGGCTGAGGCAGAAGAATTGCTTGAACCTGGGAGGTAGAGGCTGCAGCGAGTCAGGATCACACCACTGCACTCCAGAGCAAGACTCTGTTTAATAAAAAAAATTGCTTACACCTTCATCTATCCACAAGGCTAGAAGTGAAGAGTTGGCTGAAGGAGGCCCACACATTTGCTAAGGTCCTATGGATTGTTCACGATACAAGATACTGGATAGAGCTCCAGGAAAGAGCCCTCACTTCTTCATACTCACGAGGAAACTGTCATCCTAGAGAACTTGAGTTAAAAAGACTAAAGGTAAAGAGTGCGGCCCAGCAGGTCATTTGCAAGAAGGATGAACCAGAAGCTCCCATGAAAAATATTAGAAAACAGGAATAATAACAGCTAAAATGTGGGCCATTTCCTAATATCCGTCAGCAAATTATCCAGTACAAAATAATATCAACAAAAATATAAGGATATGGGCTGGATGAGGTGGCTCACGCCTGTAATCCCAGCACTTTGGAAGGCCAAGCCAAGTGGATCACTTGAGCTCAGGAGTTCAAGACCAGTCTGGCCATCATGGTGAAACCCCATCTCCATTGAAAATACAAAAAAATTAGCCAGGCATCTGGCTTGTGACTGTAATTCCAGCTACTTGGAAGCCTGAGTCAGGAGAATTGCTGGAACCTGGGAGACAGGTTGCAGTGAGCCTAGAGGGCACCATTGCACTCTAGCCTGGGTGACAGAGTGAGATTTCATCTTAAAAACAAAAACAAACAAACAAACAAACAAAACCAAATATATGTGTATGGATAAAGCAAGCACAATTGCAACCAAAACTATCATCTTAACATTTTGTAAAATTAAAACCGTGTATAGAATACACGAAGCATTAGAGTGTGTTGGAATCGTCCCTCCATCTCTCCCAGTGAGGCAGGTGCACAGCTAGCAGCCATTGTCACAGCTGTCCACGAGCTTCCAGCTGATGGCCACTCTAACTGGGAGGAGCTCTAACACCTTTGCTAAGAAATCTTTTGACATTTACCCCTCTTTTATAAGTACACAAAATTAATGATGAAAATAACTTCTAACGTTTACCAAATTCTTACTACATCATGCTAAAAGCTAGCTATTTTTAGTATTTCCATGTTTAATTCTCAATGTGCATGAATGAGGTGCTGTGGTAGGAATCATTTGACCCGTTTTGAAAACCAAGACTCCAAAATATATGTAGCTTTCCTAAGTTCACAGAGCTAGCAAATGAAGAAAAAGAATTCAATCTAGGTAGTTGAACATACCCTATCAGGGATGAGCGAACTATTTCTGCAAAGGGCCAGAGATTAAATATTTTAGACTTGTGACCCTACAGACTCTGCCTCAGTGATTCAACTCTGCTGTCATAGGGCACAAGTCTCCACAGACAATACACAAATGCACAGCCATGGCTATGCTCCAATAAAATGTCATTTACAAAAACAAGTCTTTAATGGTTATGCTACCAATATCTGTTTTGTTTAAAACATACTATAAATATTAATGATATTGATTACAATCCTTAAAAATGTGTTGTGTCCCATTCCTGCTCCAGAAATACTTAGAATCCATTACTGACTGACACCATCTAACAACCAGCAATTTCTTTCCTGAACTTGTTTAGAATGAGAAAATATACATTAGCAAAGGATCTGTCTGAATGCAGGCAGGTCAATATGACCTGCCATCATCATGGTTTTTGCCTGTCTTCTTTTCCACATAGCTGCCTCCAGTTCATTCTCCAGCTACTATCTTTTCATGTTTTTATATTCTGTTATGTGCTAAGAAATGACAGAACAGCCAAACCCTATTAGCGAACGTTGGCATAATACATTTACGCCAATGAATACAATCATTAGGTCTCATAAACTGTAGCAATACTTTACTGTAGTAGCTGAATTCCACTGGGGACATTAGAAGGGTGGCTTTTCCCACTCTTGAGCAACTGCAGAGAGGAACATTAGAAAGTACAGTGTTTAATACGCCCGGGCAAAAATGGGTCATTTGCAGTGTGTACCAGTGGGCATATATTCTCCTTGACATTTTACAATTACTCCTTTCAGCTGTGAAACCATTTGTAGATAACCGAGGTAAGAGCGGCTTGCAGAACACCTTGCTCATTCTGGTTTATAAGAGAACATAAAAGTGCCATCTGCCTGAAGTTTATTCTGGAAACCTGCCGCCAAGAGCAGGCAGACCACGTGGTCCTACATGTCTTCAAACAAATCACAAATACACTTGCTCTGGGGGAGAGAAAATCACAGACAATGTCTGAATGGTCTTATGGAGTAGAGGCTAAGCAAAAATAATTTTTAAAATATTTTAACTTGTGTTTCAGGCTCAGGTGCCCAGGTACAGCTTTGTTATATAGGTAAACTCATGACTTGGGGTTTTGGTGCACAGATAATTTCATCATGCTGGTACCAAGCATACTGTCTGATAGTTGCTTTTTTTTTCTTTCCTAAATCTCTCCTTCCTCCCACTCTCCATCCTCAATTAAGCCCGGTGTCTGTTGCTCCCCTCTGCCTCCATGAGTTATCATTATTTAGCTCCCACTTATAAGTGAGAGCATGCAGTATTTAGTCTTCTGTTCCTGTGTTAGTGTGCTGAGGATAACAGCCTCCAGCTCCATCCATGTTCCTGCAAAGGACATGATCTCCATGATCTCATTCTTTTTGATGGCTGTATAGTATTCCGTCATGTATATACACCACATTTTCTTTATTCAGTCTACCACTGATGGGCATTTAGTTTGATTCCTTGTCTTTGCCATTGTGAATAGTGCTGCAGTGAACATGCAGGTGCATGCGCCTTTATGGTAGAATGACTTATATTCCCTTGGATATATACCCAGTAGTAAGATTGGTGGGTCAAATGGTAGTTGTGTTTTTCGTTCTTTGGGGAATCACCCACTGCTTTCCACAGTGGTTTAACTAAATTACACTTTCACCAACAGTGTATGAGCAGCATTCCCTTTTCCCCACAACCTCACCAGCATGTGTTATGTTTTGACTTTTCAGAAATAGCCATTCTGACTGGTGTGTATAGTGTCCCATTGTGGTTTTGATTTGCATTTCTCTAATTATTACTGATACTCAGCTTTTTTTTTTCAAGTAAATTTTAAATACATAGGAACTTATTTATTGTCTTAATAAATACACTATAGTTACACTACTAGGTAAAGACTTTTTGAGGCTGCTAACCACGGGTCTGACAACCTTTGGAGTCGTGATTCTAAATGTCAGCCTCACTGGACACATGGAGAATGGCAGGGGCAGGGCTGATCCCACCACACAATGCAGAAACAGGATGCAGAGCAGATGCATGCTGTCAATAGTGCCATTTGCCTTTCCCTGCTGCAGAGACCCACAGTGCTTATCCATCCTAGAGATTCTCACTGAATCCAGACCCCACCTTAGAATCTTTCTAAGTCATGTACTTCTAATTGCCACGGATAGGCAAATACCCTATTCCTGCCAGATAAAGCTTATCAAGACTGTAACGTAACAGCAAACAATGGGTGAATTGACGATGGAAACAACCTAAGTGATCATCGACAAAAGAAACGTAAATGCTAGTTGATATATGTGAATATAAAATACTATGCAGTGGTTAAAAAATGAGTGCTGTTTATACTCATAAGAATAATGCCTCAAAGACATTTCATTGCACACAAAAAATAACTCACAGAAAGTAACGTCTTTTGTTTTAAAACTTGTCTATAAACCAAAAATATACCATAAGTGTGTCATATTTCTTTCTTTCTTTTTTTTTTTTTTTTGAAACTGAATTTTGCCCTTATTGTTCAGGCTGGAGTGAACAATGGCACAGTATTGGCTCACTGCAACCTCTGCCTCCCGGGTTCAAGCAATTCTCCTGCCTCAGCCTCCAGAGTAGCTGGAATTATAGGCACTCACCACCATCCCCAGCTAATTTTTTGTATTTTTAGTAGAGACAGGATTTCACCACATTGGCCAGACTGGTCTTGAACTTCTGACCTCAGGTGATCCACCTGCCCTGGCCACTCAAAGTGCTGGGATTACAGGCATGAGCCACTGTGCCTGGCCAATGAGTCACATTTAAGACCACCAAAGCCAGAAGGTGATAAATATGCATTGTTTTAGAATACTAATTTGTGATTTCTTTTTACACCAAGAAAATAAGCAGCACATCTCCTCTCACATTTTCTTTTCTTTTCTTTTTTGAGGTGGAGTCTTGCTCTGTTGCCCAGGCTGGAGTGCAATGGTGTGCTTTCTGCTCACTGCAACCTCTTCCTTCAGGGTTCAAGTGACTCTCCTGCCTCAGCCTCTAGAGTAGCTAGGATTATATGCATCCACCACCATCCCCGGCTAATTTTTTGTATTTTTTGTAGAGACAGGGTTTCACCATGTTGGCCAGGTTGGTCTCGAACTCCTGATCTCAGGTGATCCACCCACCTTAGCCTACCAAAGTACTAGGATTACAGATGTGAGCCACTGGCCCTGCCCTTTCACGTTTTCAGAAACATCCCAGTATCAAATCAAGCTTGTGTGAAGCTGTGACTAAGTTTAGGAACCGTCGTGACGCCATCTCCATTGTCCTCAGAATAAAAGATTTTTTTCTAAAGTTTTGTACTGGAGAGAGGCTGCATGGACAGAGGCCATGATGTGAATCAACAGGGTCAGTCTCAGAGATCAGATGTGGAAACAAGGTATGTGTGGACAGGCGTGTGGCTTTTATGAGATGGAAATTGCCTAGTGTTCTTTCTGGGCTACGATAATCAGCTCAGAAGACAAAGTAACAGGAGGTTCAATCATAAAATGCTATCACTCATCCTCTAGCCCGGCAGCCCCACATCAGGATGGTAGGCTTGGAAGAGATATGCCAGTACATTGAATAAAGCCAGATCGCATCACCTAGAGCTAGCCCCCGTGCAGAGGAGTTTAGCTCTGCTCTTGCCTCCACCCACCAGCAAGAAGCAACCCTGTAGGGAAAGGCGACAAAGAAAATGAGCCATTTACTAACTGACTCCCAACTCCAAGCCAGACTCACAGTGTTTCATCCTGGTCCTTGCCTCACAGGCTCCATCCGTGCTTTTCATCCACAGATGAGGATGACGTGCCTACAGCATGCCCGTGTCATACTAGAAAGAGCCAATTACCCGCTTCCTTCTTTTTGGTTGGGGTGACAGCAGCTAAATCCTGAGATGTCTCCCTGTCCCTTGTTTGCCTTGGAGGCACTTGATCCCATTCAACTACTTTCCTGCTCTTAAAAATGACTCAGCCAAGGTGGGCGGGTCATTTGAGGTCAGGAGTTTGAGACCAGTCTGGCCAACGAGATGAAAAACTGCCTCTATCAAAAATATATTTTAAAAAAATTAGCCAGATGTAGCGACACATGACTGTAATCCTAGCTGCTTGGGAGGCTGAAGCAGGAGAATCGTTTGAACCCGGGAAGTGGAAGTTACCGTGAGCCTAGATCATGCCTCTGCACTCCAGCTTGGGCAACAGAGTGAGACTCCGTCTCAAAAACAAAATGATAATAACAAAAAAGACTCTGCTCTAAATGAGAAAGTGTTTTCTTTGGTCTCCTTGTTAGACCTTAATGCAGTAACCAGCTAGTGTTGTTGCTGTTGCCTTGGGTGTTGTTTTCCTTAGTTTTCATTTGGTGGGCCAGCATTTTACAGCCATTACTTTATTGAGAACTAGTCTAGAATTAATTTTCAGGATCTCTCCAGGTCTTGCTGCCTAACAAAAATGTACGTAGGAGCCACTTAAAGAGAGCATGGCAGTCTTTCTCTAAAACAGGGGGTGGGAATTGCCTTCTAAGACCATCCTTCAGTATGTTTACGGAATTTGGAGGCAACCAACCCGAACGATTTTTAAAAAAATCTTACCGAGACGGGTTATGCTGAAATTTAATAAGTAGCCATAGTCTTTTGGCATCATTCCAGAGGCAATTTTCATAATGAACCAAGAGGTCAGCAAAATCACAGGTCAACACCCAATCTAGCAACTTCCAGATGCTGTAATTAATCTTTCTGGACCTCAATGCTGTAGCAAGACACCTTTGTAGGACCAGTTAACCCAACAGAGAGACTCTGAAAACACACAGTGATGCAGCAGGAACAAACAACAGCGCTGCCCTCCCTCCACCCACAGGGTTTAAAATCGCCACGAGGGAGGTGGAGATGTGGGTGGCAGTGATGTAAGGTGGCCAATGAGGACTTCAGTGTGGACAAAACCAGCCAGGAACTCCCCCAGGGCAGGCCCTGTCCTTATGCCTGCCAGCCTCTGCTCCCACAGCATGGCCAGCCACATGTCACTTAAAGAAACCAAGGAATGAGGGCCAGAGATGCTCCTGACTGTGGAAAATGCTGGCTACAACAGGTAGACTACCAGCACGGACTGGCACCCTGACCTCACTGCCAGTGCCGCTGTGTCCTTGCGCTCTGGAACTCGATGCCTGGGCCGCTCAAGGTCCTGAGGATTGCGGGGACTTGCCCTTTCCTCTTCTGCCCTCCTCCTCCTCCATGCAATCCAAGTCTTAGCAGCCATAAACCAATCAGCCTCCAGTACACTAAGAACTCACTCCGAATGAGCCCACCTCTGTGAGTTAGACATGAGATAGCATTGAAAAAATATATCATGACTGTCACAGGGGGGTTGAGTGTTGGTGACAGAGGTCTCTTCCACAAAGAGTTTCTCCTAGGATCATGTCCCCAGATACTTGACACTAACTGAATAACAGCTCCCTCTGCATCTGTGGCCACGTGACCAACATACAACATCTGCTAAACTCCAGAGGATGTGCTGGGTCACAAGGAGAGCCCCTGCTCAGGTACAAAAAGATATGAATTAGAAATTAAGAGGAATGCTCAGGAAGGGGATGGACGGCAGAGAGTTCTAGGTGCCCTGTGCGTTCCAGGCCCCAGCGGGGAGGGAAAGGGAAGTTTGTCTTCTCTCTACTCAGTTCAGGAAAAAAGAGTTTCGGAAGTGGCAGACACGCTGTACCAGGGCCTGACTCACTCCAGGGGGATTTGACAGGTGAGGAGCTGAGAAATAGTTGCTGCTGTGCGGGGTGAGGCTAGAACATCAAAGAGTAAGCCAGTGGGGCCCGGCTGGCGTCACGTGAAAAACTCCCAGAAAGGTGACCTCCAACTGAGACACTGTTGGAAGTAGACCGTGGGGTTCCCTGCAGCTAAGTAGGGAAGACAGTGTGGTCACCTAGTTTTGGGGCCACATGAGTGGGAGATCATTAGTCATGGAAGGGAGACTGAGGTTTGTCGAGGAACCCATGAAAGCATCCCTTCAAAAATAAAAAAAAGAAAGCACCCCGCATAGTGCCTCCCAAGCGAGGGAGCAAGGACACAGATGCCAGCTGCCCCCTGTGTTCATTACCTCATCTTTCCTGCCCCTTCCCACATCTCTTCCCCTCTCTCTGTGTCTGCTCTGCAAACTCAGAACTCTCAGTCTCCAAGATACAAGAGAAAACTTTGAGGCCAATGGTGAGAGGCGATAAAAAAAAAGACCATGCCTACTTCTACTGAAGGAGTTTCAGTTGGGAGAAGAGAAGAATGATGTCCTTCAACTGTAGCTGTGAATTGAAATCAGTGCATCATTTTAAAATTGAGACTGTGTTTTGTCACCAAAAGTCATGGATCTGCCCATCTTCGTCCATATACAAGAAAAATATTACCCCAATTGAGCAAATTAAAGGGAAAATAGGAATCTAAGTAGATCTCCCTTTTGTGACTCCACCCTTGGCAGCCCCTCTGAAGCCTTCAAGGAAAGGTCCTTCCTTGCCTTGTCCAGCTGCTGGGGGATCCAGGTGTTCCTTGGCTTCTGGCCTCATCACTTCCATCTGTGCCTCCATTGTCACTTGGACTTCTTTTTTCTCTGTGTCTCTATGTGTTCTCTCCTCTTCTTATTATGGTGCCAGCCATTGGATTTAGGAACCACCCTAACGCCTGGATAATTTCATCTCAACATCCTGAACTAATTACATTAGCAAAGAAACTATTTGGAAAGAAAGTCATATTTGTATTTCCAAATGGATTTGAATTGCAGGGAGTTACCATTAACATCCTATGAATGGGTAGCACATGGACTTAACGATCCCGTTAGGATAATTTAGGTTTATACCTCATTATGTGGTTTCAGCTTTGGAAGACAAACCAAGACAGAAGAAATCTTCACATTTTCTAGTGTGACTAAAGGAATTTAAGCATGAGGCACTCCCATGGGTTTATCATTCCTGTGACTGACCAGCACCTTGCTTTTTAGATTCTGGAGTCTATCCACCACTCTGTTCTCAGATGTAGCTCCTAAGCTGAATCTTGAATGAAGCTTCAGCCAAACTCAAGGGAAGAAGCCTGTTCGTTTTCAGGCCCATGAAGCAGAAGCACATGTGGTCATATAAACTCTGGGACCCTTTCACCCTCTGCTGGTGGGCGCCTAACAAAGCTATTTAACGGTATTTGTATTTTCACCATTTCCAATCCTCAAGAGGTAAGGAGATTCTCAGAGCAAAGCTGATTGCTCGGAAGCAGTTTGCTCGGTTTAGGCAGTGGCTGCCTCTGTCACATGCCACGATATATTTCGACGAAACCATCTTTACTAACTAGAGAACTCAGACTTGAGGTACAGGCAAATCGAGAGCACAGAAAACAACGGGTCTAGGGGAGCCAGTTCAGTAAACCCGACAAAGAAAGAAGCATTTAAATAGAAGAAGCTAATAGTTTCCAGGGGGCTATCATGAGGCAATCAGCAAACTGAGCATTACTAAAGTGTACTTTTCCTGTTTAAACAACTTGCATTAGACACATGGGAAAGAGCAAACTATGAAATATGTAATGTTCTTTTTAATAGTGAAAAATTAAACATTTGTTGTAAAAATGAAAAAATAATGTAACACCTGCTTTTTAAAAATATATGTATTTTGTTGCACTTTAGGCTCTGGGGTACATGTGAAGAACATGCAGGATTGTTGCATAGGTACGTACATGACAATGTGGTTTGCTGCCTCCATCCCCATCACCTATATCTGGCATTTCTCCCCATGTTATCCCTCCCCAACTCTTTATCCCATGCTGTCGCTCCCCTCCCTGTGTCCATGTGTTCTCATTGTTCAACACCTGCCTATGAGTGAGAATATGCAATGTTTGATTTTCTGTCCTTGTGTCAGTTCGCTGAGAATGATGATTTCCAGGTTCATCCATGTCCCTACAAAGGACACAAACTCATCGTTTTTTATGGTTGCATAATATTCCATGGCATGTATGTGCCACATTTTCCCTGTCCAGTCTATCATCGATGGGCATTTGGGTTGGTTCCGAGTCTTTGCTATTGTAAACAGTGCTGCAGTGAACATACATGTGAGTGTATCTTTATAATAGAATGATTTATAATCCTTTGGATATATACCTAGTAATGGGATTGCTGGGTCAAAAGGAATTTCTATTTCTAGATCCTTGAGGAATCACCACACTGTCTTCCACAATGGTTAAACTAATTTATACTCTCACCAACAGTGTAAAAAGTGTTCCTATTTCTTCACGTCCTCTCCAGCATCTGTTGTCTTGAGATTATTTAATGATCACCATTCTAACTGGCATGAGATGGTATCTCAATGTGGTTTTGATTTGCATTTCTCTAATGACCAGTGATGATGAGCATTTTTTCATATGTTTGTTGGCCTCATATATGTCTTCTTTTGTAAAGTATCTGTTCATATCCTTCGGCCACTTTTGGATGGGTTTGTTTTTTTTTTTCTTGTAAATCTGTTTTAGTTCTTTGTAAATTCTGGATATCAGCCCTTTGTCAGATAGGTAGATTGCAAAATTTTTTTCACATTCTGTTGGTTGCCAGTTCACTCTAATGATTGTTTCCTTTGCTGTACAGAAGCTCTGGAGTTTGATTAGGTTCCATTTGTCTATTTTGCCTTTTGTTGCCAATGCTTTTTGTGTTTTAGTCATGAAGTCCTTGCCTACGTCTATGTCCTGAATGGTTTTCCCTAGGTTTTCTTCTAGGGTTTTTATGGTGTTAGGTCTTATGTTTAGATCTTTAATCCATCTGGAGTTAATTTTAGTGTAAGGGGTCAGGAAGGGGTCCAGTTTCTGCTTTTTGCACATGGCTAGCCAGTTTTCCCAACACCATTTATTAAACAGGGAATCCTTTCCCCATTGTTGTTTTTGACATGTTTGTCAAAGATCAGATGATCGTAGATGTGTGGCATTGCCTGCAAGGCCTCTGTTCTGTTCCATTGGTCTATGTCTCTGTTTTGGTACCAGTACCATGCAGTTTTGACTATTGTAGCCTTGTAGTATAGTTTGAAGTCAGGTAGCGTGATGCCTTCAGCTTTGTTCTTTTTGCTTAGAATTGACTTGGCTATGCAGGGCTCTCTTTTGATTCCATATGAAGTTTAAGGTGGTTTTTTCCAGTTCTGTGAGGAGAGTCATAGGTAGCTTAATGGGGGTAGCATTGAAACTATAAATTACTTTAGACAGTATGGCCATTTTCACAACATTGATTCTTCCTAACCATGAGTATGGAATGTTTCTCCATCTGTTTGTGTCCTCTCTTATTTCATTGAGCAGTGGTTTGTAGTTCTCCTTGAAGAGGTCCTTTAAATTCTTTGTTAGTTGTATTCCTAGGTATTTTATTCTCTTTGTAGCAACTGTAAATGGCAGTTCGTTCTTGATTTGGCTCTCTTTAAGTCTGTTATTGGTGTATAGGTATGCTTGTGATTTCTGCACATTGATTTTGTAATCTGAAGCTTTGCTGAAGTATCAGTTTCAGTAGATTTTGGGCTGAGATGATGGGGTCTTCTAAATGTACAATCATGTCATCTGCAAATAGAGACAATTTGACTTCCTCCTTTCCTAATTAAATACCTTTTATTTCTTTTTCTTGCCTGATTGCTCTGGCTAGAACTTCCAATACTGTATTGAATAGGAGTGGTGAGAAAGCACATCCTTGTCTAATGCCAAATTTCAAAGAGAATGCTTCCAGTTTTTGCCCATTCAGTATGATATTGGCTGTGTTTTTGTCATAAATAGCTTTTATTATTTTGAGATATGTTCCATTGATACCTAGTTTATTGAGATTTTTTAGCACAAAGGGCTGTTGAATTTTGTCAAAAGCCTTTTCTGCATCTATTGAAGTAATCATGTGGTTTTTGTCTTTGGTTCTGTTTATGTGGTGAATTATGTTTATAGACTTGTGTATGTTGAACCAGCCTTGCATCCCCCAGATGAAACCTACTTGATCATGGTGGATAAGCTTTTTGATGTGCTGTTGCAATCAGTTTGCCAGTATTTTATTTAAGATTTTTGCATCTATGTTCATCATGGATATTGGCCTGAAGTTTTCTTTTCTTGTTGTGTCTCTGTCGAGTTTTGGTATCATGATGATGTTGGTCTCATAAAATGATTTGAGAAGGTTTCCCTCTTTTTGAATTGTATGGAATAGTTTCAGAAGGAGTGGTACCAGCTCCTATTTGTATGTCTGGTAGAATTTAGCTGTGAGCCTATCTGGACCTGGGCTTTTTTTGGTTGGTAGGCTATTAATTGCTGCCTCAACTTCAGCCCTTGTTGTTGGTCTATTCAGGGTTTTGACTTCTTCCTGCTTGACTTCTTCCTAGTGTCCAGGGATTTATCCATTTCTTCCAGGTTTACTGGTTTATGTGCATAGAGTTGTTTGTAGTAATCTGTAATGGTAGTTTGTACGTCTGTGGAATCGGTGGTGATATCCCCTTTACCGTTTCTTATTGCATCTATTTGATTCTTCTCTCTTTTCTTTTTTATTAATCTGGCTAGTGGTCTATTTTGTTGATGTTTTCAAAAAACCAGCTCCTGGATTTATTGATTTTTTGAAGAGTTTTTTGTGTCTCTATCTCCTTCAGTTCTGCTCTGATCTTAGTTATTTCTTGTCTTCTGCTAGCTTTTGAGTTTTTTGATCTTGCTCCTGTAGCTCATTCAATTTTGATGACAGCGTGCCAATTTTAGATCTTTCCTTTCTTCTCATGTGGGCATTATTGCTATAAATTTTCCTCTAGCCACTGCTTTCAATGTTTTCCAGAGATTCTGGTATGTTGTGTCTTCATTCTCATTGGTTTTGAAGAGCATCTTTATTTCTGCCTTCATTTCATTGTTTATCCAGTCAACATTCAAGAGCCAATTGTTCAGTTTCCATGAAGCTATGTGGTTCTGATTTGGTTTCTTAATCCTGCATTCTAATTTAATTGCACTGTGATCTGATATTGCACTGTTTGTTATTATATCCATTCTTTTGCATTTGCTGAGGAGTGATTTACTTCCAATTCTGTGGTCAGTTTTAGAGTAGGTGTGATGTGGTGCTGAGAAGAATGTATATTCTGTGGATTTGGGGTAGATAATTTTGTAAATGTCTATTAGGTTTTCTTGGTCCAGATCTGAGTTCAAGTCCTAAATATCCTTGTTATTTTCTGTCTCGTTGATCTGTCTAATATTGACAGTGGAGTGTTAAAGCCTCCCACTATTATTGTGTGGGAGTCTAAGTCTCTTAGTAGGTCATTAAGAACTTGCTTTATGTATCTGGGTGCTCCTGTATTAGGTGAGTATATATTTAGTATCATTAGCTCTTCTTGTTGCGTTGATCCTTTTACCATTATGTAATGCCCTTCTTTGTCTATTTTGATCTTTGTTGGTTTAAAGTCTGTTTTATCAGAGTCTAGGATTGCAACTCCTGCTTTTTTTTTTCGCTCCCAAGATGAAATGGCAGGAAATGCATTTCCACATTGCTGCATTCTAACAAGAATAATTGTCCACAAAGTGCTGAAGAATATGACTAAATCCTACTTCATGGATTACTCCTTTGGGGTCAGCTATTTACTCCAAAGTTTTGTGGAAAACAGACTCTTCTCTATTAAATGAGGGATTTACAGAACATTTTGTGTTGGAGCCACAATGCTAAGCCCTCTTCCCTGTTCCCCAACACACATTTATACTGATGGGCAAGAACCACACATACCCTCTTGTGACATTACAGAGTGTCATCATCCTTTGAGTTTTCAGGTGTATCTTGGAATGCAGTTATGGTTAGAAGTATCTAACTAGTCCATGGCATGGATTAATGATTTCATTACCTGCATTTTAGAATTTGGGGATAACAGTGATAACCTCATACAATCTTTGGTAATACAATAGAACATAGATGATGAGAAAGGACATTAGAAATGATAATGGGCTCTGCACAGAAAGCATCATTATTGAATTTGTTTTAATTTCATTAGCATGAAATGGGTTTGTTTATATTGTGCAAAATCGTGAGTCAACATGCCTCAACTTTTACTCTTTTCCAGTATTGGGAAGGGAGCATGGCACTTATGGAAGGGGTGAATGGAGAGCACACACAGTGAAACCTACAGTACTTTCCATTATGAGAAAAAGTATATGAAAGCATACATTTCATTATGGGAAACTTCTTATCACAGACATGACTTGTGGACACTGGTGGTGATGACAATGAAGAGAGACAGGTATCTAAAAAAAAAAAAAAAAAAGCCATTTAGCACCAGATTTTGAAAAATCCAGCAAGAGGACAAATACAGCATAACTTTTTTTGACACTGGCTGTTTAATCCTGCTAAATCCACACTGTGGTTCTTCCTCCTCCTGTCTGACTTTTAAGCCAAACCAACTGTAGGAACTCTGCCAAAGCATAGTATAGAAGGACAATCCAATTAAGATGGAATTACTTTTATGTATTTTTAAAGTTATATTCCAGGAGCCAGATGAAAGAGACCTTATAAATGTTGGCAGCTGGCATGCTTGCTGAAAGTCCATTTCTATATAATTGAGTTCATAAATATTAATTTTATCTGCTCCTGATCTATTTTTGATAGGTCTTTTGAATTCAGAAAAGTGCCCCATGATGTTCACAATCTAGGAAGTACTGGTACCCTTTAATCAATCTAGGCTGTTATTTCAACCATAGATCGATTTCCTTTGGAGCAAGGAAGAGAGAGAGAGAGAGAGAGAGAGAGAGGGCATACTTGTGTGTGTTTTGGGACAGCTGACACTTGGAATTGAGTGGTAACATGTTAGCTCCCCACTTCTGTCCTCAAACTAAAGGATAGAGCTTGTTTTCAAATAATTTTGCATTCCCAAGGCCCACTTCCACAAAAATCATATCTTTAGACTGTACATTTTCCCATCCCCTGAGTCATGACAGCCTGAGTTGAGGGGGCTGCCCTTCAGGAAACACCGGCTGCCCAGCCTGGCTGCTCAGATACAGCAGCAAGAAGGAGGGGTGGAGACGGAGAATGTGCCTGAACCGCCAGTCTCCAGACCTGCCCGGGCATTTCTCAGTACAGAACCCATGTTGACATCAATGATTGTCTTCCAAGAGGAAAGAGAGAGAGAGAGAGAGAGAGAGAGAGAGAGAGAGAGAGAGAGAGAACCTGTGCCAAAGAACAAGGGCACTGGACTGAAGTTCAAGAAGCCTGGCACCTAAGTCTTATCTCCCTCATGTATTTGCTTCAGTACACAAAGAAGACACATGGCTTCAAGTGATTCAATTTTCCTCATTTATGGTACACTGTAACAGTGACTCTCAACTATTGTTAACCTGCAGAACTCTTTCTTCACATGAAGTCTTACAAGGAGGTCTTACAGGAAAACGTGTGTATATTCTATACACATTTACCCTGAACATCACATTCACATCAACGCTGAACATCATATAACATTTTATGGTGAAAAGCACATACAGGTTTACTCTGAGCATCATATATATTTATACTGAAAAAAAGAAGAGAGAAAGAAGGGGAGGAAAAAATGAAGGAGGGAGAAAAGCAAGAGGAGGGGAAGGAGAAAGAGGATGTAAACATAACCTAAATACTGTAGGAAATTCAACCACAATGTCCGTTTCCTGGAATTAGTAGGAGATGAAGAGGAGGGCCTGTTATTTCCTTAGCAGCAGTCTTCGTTTTCAAATGTTTCTCATAGTGTGAGAGTCTCACTGCACTGCTGTGACTACTGTTTGAAGGTGTGTGTGTGTGTGTGTGTGTGTGTGTGTGTGTGTGTGTGTGTTAGAATATGATGCCCAAGCTGAAATCAAGTACTTGCATTAACCCAACAAGTGTCCTAATCCCAGAGGGAAAACTGGCTGTGCTGACTTTTTGGAAGGTGAGGTGTCTATCTCTGAACTGTGTCTTTCTAAGGTTTCATGGAAACTTTTGACTGCTCCTGGCCCAACTACAGAGAAGACTCATTACCCTGCTCCCCTTAAGCCGTAGAACCACTGCAGGACAGATATGACAGGTTGTGGGGTGGCTGGATCTCCAACAACAGAACCTTCTCCTCAATCCCAGCTGATACTTCCAAGGCACCTCTGTGCTTTCAACAGTATTTTAAAAGCACAGAATGACCAATGTCTAACTTGAATTTTGAGAATCTTTTTTCTTATTCTAGACATTAGTTCAGTGTCAGATATAAGCTTGGCAAATATTTTCTTCCATTCCATAGATTGTCTTATCATTCTCTTAACAATGTCTTTGGCACAGCAGAAGTTTTTAATTCTTTTTTTTTTTTTAATTTTTGTTTTATTTTACTTTATTTTATTTACTTATTTGTATTGAGACAGAGTCTTGCTCTGTCTCCAGGTTGGAGTGCAGTGGCCCGATCTTGGCTCACTGCAACCTCCACCTCCCAGGTTCACATGATTCTCCTGCCTCAGCCTCCCAAGTAGTTGGGACTACAGGCTCGCACCACCAAATCCAGCTAATATTTTGTATTTTTAGTAGAGACAGGGCTTCACCATGTTGGCTAGAATGGTCTCGATCTCCTGACCTCGTGATCGGCCCATCTTGGACTCCCAAAGTGCTGGGATTACAGGTGTGAGCCACCATGCCTGACCATTTTTAATTCTTTAAAAGCCAAATTTATTAAATTTCCTTTTTATAGATTATGTTTTTGGTATAATATCTAAGAATTATTATTTTTCTAATTTGAGGTCATAAGTAGTTTCTTCTACGTTTCCTTGTAGAATTTTTGTAATTTGGTGTTTGCCTTTAGGTCTATAAATCAATTTGAGTTAACTTATGTAAAGACTGTGCAGTGCAGATATCAAGGGTTATTTGTGGCACATTTTGTGTTCATAATTGTTCTAGCATCATTTGTTGCAACTTGTCCATGAAATGAACTTCCATGTATGCTGAAAGCCAGTTAACTTTATACCTGTGCTCCCATTGTGTGGAGTACTTTTCCTTTTAATCGTTGATTTGCTGTGTGCCTATTCCTTCACTAAGACTAGCTTGATTACTGAAGCTTTATACTTTTATACTAAGGCGCAAATTTGGATAGTTCAAGGCTCCAGTTTTGTTGTTCTTAAAAATTACCTGGGCTGTTCAAGACCCTTTGCTTTTCTGTAAATGCTTTAGCATCAGCTTGCCAATATCAGCAAAAATCTTCTGGGATTTAGATGAAAATTATCTTAAAACTATAGATCTGCCTGGAGAGAAAACACAAACTAAAAATCTTGAGTCTTTTAAAACATGAACATGAGTATTCTTCTATAATTTGTTTTATTGGTGTTTTATAATTTTCAGTATATAGGTCCTATACATATATTACCAGACATATACTTAAATGATTCATAGTTTTTTGGTATTACTGTAATAGCATTCTTACATTTCCATTTCAATGTGTTCATTGCTACTAAGTAGAAATACAATTTACTTTTTGATACGTTGACATTTTATGCTATGGCCCTTGATAAATCATTGAATTCTTTTACTGTTTCTTTTTTTTAAATGTATTTGATTTTCTATAAGACAATTTTGTTGCTTATGAATAGAGAAGGGTTTCTTTATCCCTTTCTAAACCGCATGCCTTTTATTTCATTTCTTTTTTTCCCCTATTCTTGGGCTTGGAATTTTAGTACAATGCTTGATAAGATGGCTGAGATGAACGTTCTTGCCTTATTTCTGTTCTTTCAGGAAAAACTTTAATTCTTTCAGTCTTTAATATGATGTTAAACAGGATTTTTACAGATACTATTTATTAAGGTAAAATAGTTATATTCCTAGTTTGCTAACATTTTTTTGTCATAAATTGATGTTGGACTTTGTCAAATGCTTTTACAGCCCCAATTGAAAGGATCAGATGGCTTTTCTTCTTTAATTTGCTGATATCTTAAATTACCTTAATTGGGTAATGGATATTGAACTAGCCTTATATTCCTGGACTTAGCCCTGTGTGGTTTGGGCATGTTATTCTTTTATTTTACTGATAGTTTGTCGATCATTTTTAATTATCTTCATAAGCAATTGATTGGTCTATAGTTTTCTGGTTTTGTAATTTCTGTATTTGTCTGATGTTTGTATTGGGACAATTTGGTGTCATCAAATGAGCTCTGAAGTGTTCTCTTCCATTATCTAAAAGAGTTTATGTAGGATTATTATTATTTTTCTTAAATGTATGATGGAATTCACCAGTGGAGCTACTTGAGTCTGAGTTTTTCATTGTTTAGAAGGTTTGAAAATCTAAATTAAATTAAAATAGTTAAGACTATTTCTTCTGAATGAGCTTTCATAGTTTGTGTCTTTCAAGGAATTTGTCCATCTCATCTAAATTATCAAATATATGGATACAAAGTTGTTCATAGCATCTCATTATTATTACATTAACATCTATAGCATGTTAGGGTTGTTACCTATTTTATTTCCGATACTGGTGATGTATGTCTTTTATTAGTGTTCAGTTGAGCTACAGGTTTATCAATGTTATTGATCTTTTCAAAACAACAGCTGTGGTTTTCATTCATTATCTCTATTCGTTATCTATTATAAATATCATTGATGTTTTTGCTCTTATCTTCATTATAATTTATTTATGTATGTTCTGAGTTTAAGTCTCATTACTTTTTACTTCCTTTAGTGATACCACGGAACACTACCCTTTGTACATACACTGGTGACTTTGAGCACAGGTTCTCTATTATTCTTTTGGTTACCTCTGTTTTCAGCGGAGCACTTGGAATGTGGTAGACACACAGCTAAATGGATGGATGACTGAACGGATGAAGGGAATGGACAGATACACACAGAATGAGTGAATGATTCACTCATAAATACTACTGTGTCCCCACTCACACTGTAGCATATGAGCCAATCTGCTCCCCACTTCCTGAAGATCTAGGCCAATGGATCCCTTATTTGACGAAATTTTTAAAGACATACACTTGATGACACAACAAACTGAATTAAGTTCATCACCATACTGACTGTTTCACCCTAGGAAATTGACTCGAATTTCTGATCTCAGAGTCTTCATTGATAAAGTGAAGATAATGACAGTGCTTTGTTTGCAAGGTTGACGTGAGCACTAAAATAGATAATATACATCAAAGATTAGAGCTTACTAATTGTTGGATACATAGTGGCAATTATTCTTATATTTTTAAAATTCTTGCAATCCATAACTAAACAGCCAAATATATCACTCTATAAAATGAAAGACAAAAAATATGCAAATTACAAAATATAAAGAGATATTCATAACTCACAAAACATAAGAGAATAGTATTCAGAATATATAAAGAATTTTAACCGGAGAAACTATTTTCGAAGATGGCCGTTTAGGAACAGCTCAGGATTGCAGCTCCCAGTGAAAGCGCAGAGGGTGAGTGGATGCCACATTTTTATTGCCCACAGACTAGGAAATTCCCAGGCAGAGGAGCTCCACAGGTCACCAGCGCGGCTGTTTCGGCCAGCGCCACATCTTTGCTCCGAGCGGCTGCTTTGTCGGCGCCCCGGAGCAGTGGTTCTCCATACAAAATACACCGGTCCGGGTGCTCTTTTGGCTGACGATAGGAGCCATGGGAAGTCGCCCATTCATCTGTTTAAAAAGGGGACTGAGCAGGGAACCAGGACAGTAGATTCCAGGGCAAAAAAAAAAAAAAAAGCGCCACAAACCTCAGTGCCGCTGTTTAAGCCAGTGCAGTGAGTGGCCGCAGGGGAAAACAAACCCGGCGCCTCTTCAACAGGCGACTGGAACACCAACTTAAAAAAGGGTCTGAGGCAGGGAGCCAGGCGATCAGGCTGGGCTGGTCCCACCCCCACAAAAGAACAGCAACCAGAAACTCTGGATTGAGAGTTTCACAGCAAGTGCAGCTGAACCCGGGATGGTCCAGCTCTGTGGGGGAGGGGCGCCCGCCATTACCGAGGCAGCCCGCCAAGACGGAGGTAGTCGGCCAATGCTGAGGCAGCCTGCCGTTGCCAAGGCAACCCACCACGGCAGAAAGACTCCGCCTCAACAGAGGAGGGCCACCATCGCCAAAGCAGTTCTAACTACACCCATATAAACAGGACTGCAAGGAAGTTCACTCAGCAGCTGGGCGGAGCCCACAGCAGCTCAGCAAAGCCTCTACAGGTAGACAGTGACTAGGCTGCCTCCTTGCTGGGCAGGGCAGTTCCGAAGGAAAAAAAAAAGAAGGCAGCAGCATAACGGAAGCTCATAAATAAAGCCCTAAATCCCTGGGACAGAGCACCTGGGAACAAAAAGCAATTTATGAGTTCTGCTGCAGCAGACCTAAACGTACCTGCCCAGCAGCTCTGAATGAACAACAGAGCTCACAGCTCACCATTTGAGCTCCTATAAAGAAGAGACCGTCTCCTCAAGCAGCTCCCTGACCCCTATATATCCAAAAAGACACCTCATAAAGGAGAGATCAGATTGACACTAGGCGGGTATCCTTCTGGGACAAAGATAGCAGAAGAAGAAAACTGATAACAACCCTTACTGTTCAGCAGCTGCTGCAGGTGAACCCCAGGCAAGCAGGGCCTGGAGTGAACCTCAGCAGACCTACAGCAGAGGGGCCAGACTGTCAGAAGGAAAACCAAGAAACAGAAATAAGCTCATCATCAACAAACAGAACGTCAATCTGAGAGATTTGAGACCCAATCTGAAAGCCAGCAACTACAAAGTCGACAGGTGGATAAATCCTTAAAGATGGGAAGAAACCAATGCAAAAAGGATGAAAACACCCGAAACCAGAACACCTCTCCTCCTACAAGGGATCACAACTCCTCACCAGCAAGGGAATAAGGTTGGAAGGAGAACGAGTGTGATGAAATGACAGAATCAGACTTCAGAAGGTGGGTAGTAAGAAACTTCTGTGAACTTAAAGAACATGTTCTAACCAAATGCAAAGAAACTAAGAACCTTGAAAAAAGATTTGACGAAATGTTAACAAGAATGGACAAAATAGAAAGGAATATAAGCGAATTGATGGAGCTGAAAAACGCAACACGAGAACTTCACGAAGCATGCACAAGTATCAACAGCCGAATTGGCCAAGCAGAAAAAAGATATCAGAGGTCGAAGATCAACTCAATGAAGTAAAACGGGAAGGCAAGACTGGAGAAAAAAGGGTAAAATGGAATGAACAAAATCTCCAAGAAATGTGGGACTATGTGAAAAGACCTAATCTACGTTTGATAGGCATACCTGAATGTGATGAAGATAATGAATCCAAGCTGGAAAATACTCTTCCGGATATTATCCAGGAAAACTTCCCCAACCTAGCAAAGCAGGCAAACATTCAAGTCCAGGAAATACAGAGAACACCACAAAGATATTCGTCAAGAAGAGCAATCCCAAGGCACATAATTGTCAGATTCACCATGGTTGAAATGAAGGAGAAAATACTAAGGGCAGCCAGAGAGAAAGGTCAGGTTACCCACAAAGGGAAGCCCATCAGACTCACAGCAGATCTCTCAGCAGAAACCCTGCAAGCCAGAAGAGAGTGGAGGCCAATATTCAACATCCTTAAAGAAAAGAACTTTCAACCCAGAATCTCCTATCCAGCCAAACTAAGCTTCATAAATGAAGGAAAAATAAAATCCTTTGGGAACATGCAAGTACTCAGAGATTTCGTCACCACCAGGCCAGCTCTACAAGAGCTCCTGAAAGAGGCTCTACACATAGAAAGGAACAACAAGTACCAGCTCAACTAAAGGGCAAAACACCCAGCTAGCACAAAAAATGGCTGTATCAAATTCGCACATAACAATATTAACCCTAAATGTAAATGGACTAAATGCCCTAATCAAAAGACACAGACTGGCAAATTGGATAAAGAGCCAAAACCCATTGGTGTGCTGTATCCAGGAAACCCATCTCACATGCAAGGATACACAAAGGCTCAAAATAAAGGGATGGAGGAAGATTTACCAAGCAAATGGAGAGGAAAAAAAAGCAGGAGTTGCAATTCTCATCTTTGATAAATTAGACTTTAAAGCCACAAAGATCATAAGAGACAAAGAGGGACATTACATAATGATAAAAGGATCAATGCAACAAGAAGAGCTAACGATCCTAAATATATACACACCCAATACAGGAGCACCCAGATACATAAGGCAAGTTCTTAATGACTTACAAAGAGACTTAGACTCCCACACAATCATAGTGGGAGACTTTAACACCCCATTGTCAATATTAGACAGATCAACCAGACAGAAAATTAACAAGGATATCCAGGACTTGAACTCAGACCTGGACCAAGCAAACCTAATAGACATTTACAGAACTCTCTACCTCAAATCCACAGAATATACATTCTTCTCAGCACCACATCACACCTACTCTAAAATTGACCACATAATTGGTAGTAAATCACTCCTCAGCAAATGCAAAAGGACGGAAATCATAACAAACAGTCTCTCAGACCACAGTGCAATCAAGTTGGCACTCAGAATTCAAAAACTAACCCAGAACCGCACAGCTTCATGGAAACTGAACAACCTGCTCTTGAATGTTGACTGGATAAACAATGAAATGAAGGCAGAGATAAAGATGTTCTTCGAAACCAACGATAATGAAGACACAACATACCAGAATCTCTGGGACACATTTAAAGCAATCTCTAGAGGAAAATATATAGCAATAAGTGCCCACAAGAGAAGCAAGGAGAGATCAAAAATTGACACCCTATCGTCAAAACTGAAAGAGCTAGAGGAGCAAGATCAAAAAACCTCAAAGTCTAGCAGAAGACAAGAAATAACTAAGATCAGAGCAGAACTGAAGGAGATAGAGACACAAAAAACCCTTCAAAAAATCAATAAATCTAGGAGCTGTTTTTTTTGAAAAGATTAACAAAATAGACAGACCACTAGCCAGATTAATAAAAAAGAAAAGAAAGAATAACCAAATTGATGCAATAAAAAACAATAAAGGGGATATCACCACAGATTCCACAGAAATTCAAACCATCATCAGAGATTATTGCAAACAACTCTATGCACATAAACTAATAAACCTGGAAGAAATGGATAAATTCCTGGACACTTGCCTCCTCCCAAGCCTAAACCAGGAAGAAGCCAAAACCCTGAAAAGACCCATAACGAGGTCTGAAGTTGAGGCAGCAATTAAGAGCTTACCACCCAAAAAAAGCCCAGGTCCAGACGGGTTCACAGCCGAATTCTGCCAGACATACAAAGAGGAGCTGGTACCATTCCTTCTGAAACTATTCCAAACAATACAAAAAGAGGGAATTCTTCCCAAATCATTTTATGAGACCAACATCATCCTGATTCCAAAACCTGGCAGAGACTCAATGAGAAAAGAAAACTTCAGGCCAATATCCATGGTGAACATAGATGCAAAAATCTTCAATAAAATACTGACAAGCCGATTGCAACAGCACATCAAAAAGCTTATCCACCATGATCAAGTAGGCTTCATCCCCGGGATGCAAGGCTGGTTCAACATACGCAAGTCTATAAACGTAATTCACCACATAAACAGAACCAAAGACAAAAAACCACATGATTATCTCAATTGATGCAGAGAAGGCCTTTGACAAAATTCAACAGCCCTTTATGCTAAAAACCCTCAAAAGCTAGGTATCGATGGAACGTATCTCAAAATAATAAAAGCTATTTATGACAAACCAACAGCCAATATCATACTGAATGGGCAAAAACTGGAAGCATTCCCCTTGAAATGTGGCACCAGACAAGGATGCCCTCTCTCACCACTGCTATTCAATATAGTATTAGAAGTTCTAGCCAGAGCAATCAGGCAAGAAAAAGAAATAAAGGGCATTCAAATAGGAAAGGAGGAAGTCAAATTGTCTCTATTTGCAGATGACATGATTGTATATCTAGAAGACCCCATCGTCTCAGCCCCAAAACTCCTGAAACTGATAAGCAAGTTCAGCAAAGTCTCAGGATACAAAATCAATGTGCAAAAATCACATGCATTCCTATATACCAATAACAGACTTAAAGAGAGCCAAATCAAGAACAAAATTCCATTCAAATTGCCACAAAGAGAATAAAATACCTAGGAATACAACTAACAAGGAACGTAAAGGACCTCTTCAAGGAGAACTACAAGCCACTGCTCAACGAAATAAGAGAGGACACAAACAGATGGAGAAACATTCCATGTTCATGGTTAGGAAGAATCAATATCATGAAAATGGCCATACTGCCCAAAGTAATTTACAGATTCAATGCTATCCCCATCAAGCTACCAATGACCTTCTTCGCAGAACTGGAAAAAACCACCTTAAACTTCATATGGAACCAAAAGAGAATCTGCATAGCCAAGTCAATTCTAAGCAAAAAGAACAAAGCGGGAGGCATCACACTACCGGACTTCAAACTATACTACAGGGCTACAGTAATCAAAACAGCATGGTACTGGTACCAAAACAGAGATATAGACCAATGGAACAGAACAGAGGTCTCGGAGGCAACACAACACATCTACAACCATCTGATCTTTGACAAACCAGACAAAAACAAGCAATGGGGAAAGGATTCCCTGTTCAATAAATGGTGTTGGGAAAGCTGGCTAGCCATGTGCAGAAAGCAGAAACTGGACCCCTTCCTGACACCTTACGCTAAAATTAACTCCAGATGGATTAAAGGCTTAAACATAAGACCTAACACCATAAAAACCCTAGAAGAAAATCTAGGCAAAACCATTCAGGACATAGGTGTAGGCAAGGACTTCATGACCAAAACACCAAAAGCATTGACAACAAAAGCCAAAATAGACAAATGGGACCTAATCAAACTCCACAGCTTCTGCACAGCAAAAGAAACAGTCATTAGAGTGAATCGGCAACCAACAGAATGGGACAAAATTTTTGCAGTTTACCCATCTGACAAAGGGCTGATATCCAGAATTTACAAAGAACTAAAACAGATTTACAAGAAAAAAACTAACAAGCCCATTCAAAAGTGGGCAAAGGATATGAACAGACACTTTACAAAAGAAGACATACATGAGGCCAACAAACATATGAAAAAATGCTCATCATCACTGGTTATCAGAGAAATGCAAATCGAAACAACATTGAGATACCATCTCACGCCAGTTAGAATGGCGATCATTAAAAAATCTGGAGACAACAGATGCTGGAGAGGATGTGGAGAAATGGGAAAACTTTTGCACTGTTGGTGGGAGTGTAAATTAGTTCAACCAGTGTGGAAGACAGTATGGCGATTCCTCAAGGACCTAGAAATAGAAATTCCATTTGACCCAGCAATCCCATTACTGGGTATATATCCAAAGGATTACAAATCGTTCTACTATAAGGACACGTGCACACGAATGTTCATTGCAGCACTGTTTACAATAGCAAAGACCTGGAACCAACACAAATGCCCATCGACGATAGACTGGATAGGGAAAATGTGGCACACATACACTATGGAATATTATGCAGCCATCAAAAACGATGAGTTTGGGTCCTTTGTAGGGAAATGGATGAACCTGGAAACTATCATTCTCAGCAAACTGACTGAAGAGCAGAAGATCAAACACCGCATGTTCTCACTCATAGGCGGGTTTGAACAATGAGAACACATGGACACAGGGAGGGGAGCACTACACACTGGGGTCAGTTGGGGGGAAATAGGGGAGGTACGGTGGGGGGTGGGGAGCTAGGGAGAGATAGCAAAGGGAGAAATGCCAGATGCAGGTGATGGGGAGGAAGGCAGCAAATCACACTGCCACGTGTGTACCTATGCAACAATTTTGCATGTTCTTCACATGTACCCCAAAACCTAAAATGCAATAAAATAAATAAATAGGGAAAAAAAAAGAATTTTAACCAAGCAGTAAGTAAAATACAAGCAACCTAATAGAAAAATCAGTGAACATTATAAATGAGTATTTTAGAGAAAAATTTCAAATAGGCTAAAGACATATATAGGTGGTGGTTCATTTTCACTATCAATTCCAAGGACGTACATTAAAGCAACTGAACTAACACTGAGCATCTAAAATATGGTCAATTTAGACACCTGACAGTACCAACCATTATGGATAAGATATAAGGGGAACAGAACGTTCGTACATTGGTTATGAGAGTCTATATTAGTGCAAGAACATTGGAAAATCAATTCTGCAATATCTAGTAAAGTTGAAGATATATATGCAATATTGAGCAGCAATTCTATTCTTGGGGTATATGTAACTTTTAAATATACAGATGTTTGTGTGTATGCATGTGTATATACGTGTGTGACGTGTATATGCATATGTATATTCACATATAAAGTATTTCATGTAATACATGTGTATTATATATATACACAGGCATGTATGTTCCTGTCTCTGTATATGTGCACAAGGAGGTAGATATCAGAATATTTAACAGTATCATGTAAATAGTGTGTGTGTGTGTGCGTGTGTGTGCATACAATCCCACCTTTCAACCTCAGTCATTGTGGATTCATTTTTAAAAGAGTGATGCAAGATTTTCTTGCTCCTCAGCACACCTAAAATTTGGGTTTTTATCTCACAACCAGGAAAATTAGGCATGTGGACACATTTAAAAGTGAGGAAAGCAAAATTTATTAAAAGAAAGCTCTCAGCAAAAAAAAAAGGTGTCCCTGCCAGCAAGCTCCCACCTTACAGATTGAATACCAGACCACCACACGTGAGCTGGAGTCCTGGCTCCTCCCCACTGCCTGAGGTGCAAATTTATGGTGGTTCCACCCACTTCTCCCAGTGCGCGCAGGTGGGCCCTAGTCTCAGCTACTCCGCATTGCTGTTTTCCCTTACTGCGCATGCGTCAAGGGATGAAATTTTTCGCAGTGGATATCTTTAGGCTAACCTCCTGCGCACAATGACCTGGGCCGAGTTTGGCTGTCTCCTGTCTCTATCAATAGTATCTTTCTTACAAATGGTTGAAGTGACTTTATATTTTTGCATAGCCAGCATATCCAGTAGTGAAAAATAATAATGATTGATAATGAGCAGATGCTTTCAGCACCTGCACTTTCTCAGTTGCCAAATCTACAGCAGTTCTGCACATAAACTACCCTCCCTCGTGTGCAGGTAATTTGATTTTATCAACATTATTATGGCAAAACCAGAAACACTAAACACGTGCCAAACATTTTTTTTTTAGTTTTTTGCCCTGTCTTTCTGAAAACATCCCAAGATTGTCTCCAGGATAGGACAGCACACGTGTCTTCTTACATTGTTCTTTAAGTACAAGTTTTAAGAATAGTCCATCTCTGTTTATTCTGACTCCCTACCACCCTGGGTGAAAACGCTTGTGTAGAATCACATGGACTCATCATAAGTGCAGGTTATTTCTATTTAAGTCTCTCTATAAAAAAGACAAGCTCAGACCTGCACAGTGACTCAAAACGCGGTTTTGAGTCCCAGCACTTTGGGAAGCCAAGGCAGGCGGATCACGAGGTCAGGAGTTCCAGACCAGCCTGACCAATATGGTGAAACCCCGTCTCAGGAGGTTAGAATGGCAAAGCCGTCTATGGGATCTCAAGAATCCAGGTGTGAGATTTGCTTTCTGTATTTGATGCAATCAGTGTTTCTGGGGCAGCAATCTCCTCCTGAAGCTGTGTTAAGCATTTATAGAATAGCCTGGACTAGCATATGGGAAAGAGCCAGGCGCTGCCCTTAGGCCCAATGCTACACCTGGATTAGCCTACGGGAAAGAAACAGGTCCTGCCCTTAAAGTCAATGCCACACATGGACTAGCATGTGGGAAAGAATGAGGCCCTGCCCTTAGGGCCAAGGTCACACATCAATTAGTGTGTGGGAAAGAATGAACCAGGTCCTGCCCTTAGGATAAATGACACACTTGAACTAGCATATGGGAAACAGCCAGGCCCTGCCCTTAGGGCCAACGCCACATTGATTTTTATTTTGTGAGGTCTACACTCACATAAAAACTGAAAAGTCTGTTGATGTTTCCTGTTAAGCTTAAAGTTAAAAGCTAAATCCTGTTCATCCCTGAAATACCACAATGCCCAGAGATAAATAGTGCTTTAAAAATATGTGGTGATTTTTTTTTTTTTAAAAAGGAGTGTTTCATTCAGTTAAATGGGAAGAGTTGGAACAATAAGGAGAAAAGCAACGTAGTCTAGATGCACATCAGGAAGACAGGTAGTAACAAAATGTTTTGTCATTTCTATTTTTAGCATTGTCTCTAAGACAGCTTTGCCTAACTCAGGCAACGAAAATTTAATCCTAAAGTTTCACCTAAGAGTATGAGAGTTTTAGCTCTTCAATTTAGGTCTGTGGATCATTTGGAGTTAATTTTTGGTGTGTGGTTTAAGGAAGGGATTCAAAACATAGTTGTTCTAAAAAAATAGTTGTCGCCGTCTGTTGAAAGACTATTTTTCCTATTTTTTTTCCCTCTTTCAGCTGCCTGGCATTTTTGTTGAATATCAATTAGCTATAAATGTAAGGGTACATTTCAGGACTCTCAATTCTATTCCATTGGTCTATATGTCATTTATTTATACCAATACCACACTCCTTAATTATTGTGCCTGTGTAATGTCTGACACTGGAAAGTGCGAGTCCTCCAAATGTGCTATTTTTCACAACTGTTTTGGGTGTTTTAAGTCCCCTGTGTTTCAATATGAATTTTATGATAGGCTTGTCAATTTATATAACAAATCAAGCTGGAAGTTTGATAAAGACCACATTGAATCTATAGATCAATTTGAGAAATATTGCCATCTGAGCAATACTAAGTCTTCCAATCCACAAACATGGATTTTTTTTTCCATTTATTTAAATCTTCTTTAATTCTTTTCAGTAATGTTTTCTTGTGCTGCAGGCATAGGTTTTGCACTTCCTTTTAATAATTTATTCTTAAATATATTATTTTGGGGTGCTATCATAAGTAGAATGATATATTTTCTTAAAATCACTTTTCAATTGTTCATATTTAGCATATAGAATTTCAATTTATTTTTGTATATTGATCTTGTATCTTGAAACTTTGTCCAACTAATTATTAGTTACAATGGATTTTAAGTGGATTTCTTAAGATGTTCCATATACAAGGTCATACTATGCTTAAATATAAATAGACTTACTTCTTTGTTTCCAAACTGAATGGTATTTATTTATTTTTCTAGACTATCCTGGATGATAATCTTCAGGAAAATTTTGAATAGAAGTTATGAGAGTAGACATTCATGTCCTATTCCTGATCCTAAGAGAAAATAACTTAATCTTTTACTATTAACTATAATAACAGCTCTGGGATGTTTTGTGGATATCCTTTATTTGGTTGAGGTACTTCCCTTCTATCTCCAGTTTATTGAGTGTTATTTTTTAAAATATATATGAAAAAGTGTTGGATTTTGTTAAATGCTTTTTCTGGGTATACTGAGATGATTATATGATTTTTGTTATTTATTCTAATACTGTAGTTTTTAGATATGATCTTGAAATGCTGGCTGAAGACCCTCCAAAGCTTATTTTCCTCCTTCCAGAGTGATCTGTAATATTCAATATGATGGTTTTCATTTGTCCTGTGCATCCGATTACAATGAACAGAACCTCCCTACTAATCACTAAAGAACCTATAGCAAGAATAACAAATAAACCCTATTGTTTCAAACCACTGAGATTCTGAGGTTGTTTGTTAGGTAGGTGCTTTTAAAATATGTCCACAAATTTTTCTTTAACAAACCATCCCTTATCATATAAAGTCTATTTCCCTCTCAGTGAGTGAGTCTAAATGAGTTACTCACAGAAGTAATTTACAAACAAAAGTAATAACATATGGTGATATGGTTTGGCGGTGTTCCCACCTGAATCTCATCTTGAATTCTCGTGTGTTGTGGGAGGGACCCAATGGGAGATAACTGAATCATAGGAGGAAAGTTTTCTTCTGCTGTTCTCCTGATAGTAAGTGTCATGAGATCTGATTATTTTATAAAGAGGAGTTCTCCTGAACAAGCTCTCTCTTTGCCTGCTGCCATCCATGTAAGATGTGACTTGCTCCTCCTTGTCTTCCTCCATGATTGTGATGGTTCCCCAGCTATGTGGAACTGTTAGGTCCAATTAAACTTCTTTCTCGTGTAAATTACCTGATCTCAGGTATGTTTTTATTAGCAGTGTGAAAAAAAAAAAGAATACATATGGCTTTTAGGCTAAGTCATGAAAATAAAAGGCATTGTTCTCTCTTTCTCATCACTTACTCTTGGAAAATCAAGCTGTATTTCAGAAAGACACTCATGCCCATGTAGCAAAAATAATAATAATAATAATAGTAATAATAATAATAATCCTGTCAAAAGCCAGTGAAGAACTTAACCCTTCTGCCAAATGCCATGGGCAAAGTCAACTAAGAAGCGAATTCATTGATACTATTAAATAAGCATCCCAGACTTAGTAAGCTTGTTTTTGTTCTGGCAAAGATACAAATGACTTCTATTTGGTGGAACAGATAACACCCTCCCAAATATGTCATGTTGACAATTAGCCAGTTTTTGTATGTAACTCATACATCATATATTGTTGCTTTTATAAACTAGGTTTCAAAAATGTGCTTTAAACCAGTCATACCATGTTACTGGCTTTCTAAGTAGTAATTAAAAGAAAGTAATTTATACTGGTTTAATTTTATGTATTTTTAGAGTCATAATTTTATGATTTAGAAAATTATACTCCATGAGCTACTTGCATAAATTAAACAAAATTAATCCCTATCACTTATTTAAATATAAGACTTGGAGCTATTTCCCCTGTCAAGATTGTGTTTTTAAAGTAGTACTGTTTTGAGTAAGTTATTTGATGCCAGCCCCGTCCCTTGACAGTGTTATTCATTTCAACACAGCTGCAGCTCTCTAAAAGAGACATGAGTATTGCCCAAGTTCCTGTGATAAACTGGGCTCTCTCTAATTGTAACTCACCCAAGTTCTTACAATTAGTTAAGTGGCAGAACCAGGATTAATCACTAGCTTTGACACCAAAGCCCATGTACTTTTCTGTTAGCCATGATTCCTCTGAAAAATAGTTCTAGATATGAATTTTTGCTTTCCCAAAAGAATAATCAGCAAAGTGTGGTGGCTCATGCCTGTAATCCCAGTGCTTTGGGAGGCCGAGGCAGGTAAATCACCTGAGCAGTTCAATACCAGCCTGGCCAACATGGTGAAACCCAGTCTGTACTAAGAATACAAAAATATGCCTGGTGTGGTGGTACCTGCCTGCAATCCCAGCTACTTAGGAGGCTGAGGCAGGAGAATCACTTGAACTTAGGAGGTGGAGATTGCAGTGAGCTGAGATTGTGTCATGGCACTCCAGCCTGGGTGATGAAACGAGACTCTGTCTCAAGAAAAATAACAATAATAACAATAGAGAATCAGCAGAGACTGACCTGGTCGGGATTCCGCCATTTACATTTTCTCACTGCCCCGAAGCAGTGAGAATTAACAAAGACACATGCATTTCAAGCATGGCCAATATCACTAAGTGATCTGACACATTTCCCATTTGTTAAACTGTTCTCAACATGAAACCACTACCAATCAAAAGTAGTTGAAAATGAATTATATCCTCATTCTGGAGTCTCAAAATTATTGCTATTTCCTCTTGGAAATAGAATATTTCAGGTCTCTATAATTCTCTAGTTTAGACTAAATGCTGATTTCCAGATTCAAGTTAAAAATGAAGATTTGGTTGTTAAAGATTGTTTTTCAGATTCAAGTAGCCCTAAAATAGTCTGTAATATTTTGACTTTGACCTTTCCCCCAGATAATTAAATTCAAACTCAAAAAATCATGTCCATTTTATCTGCTGTGTGATTCTGAGTCACAGTATAATTCTGACAGATATTTCCCAAATTCAGGGCAGAACAACTTAGATTTTATGTTTACAGAGAGATCAGGAGCTCCAGACATTCTGCTCCTGTGCAAAATTATTATTAATTATGGCTCAATAACTAGGGAGAGTGGCTGGGCGCAGTGGTTCATGCCTGTAATCCCAGCACTTTGGGAGGCTGAAGTGGGCAGATCACTTGAGATCAGGAGTTTGAGACCAGTCTGGCGAACATGGTGAAATCTCGTCTCAACTAAAAATACAAAAATTAGCTTGGCACACTTATAATCCAAGCTACCTGGGAGACTGAGGTAGGAGAATCACTTGAACCCAGGAAGCAGAGGTTGTAGTGAGCAGAGATCATGCCATTGCACTCCAACCTAGGTGACAAGAGTGAAACTCCATCTCAAAAAAACTCAATAAATACATAAATGTGAAACTCTGTCTCAAGAAAAAGAAAAAAGAAATAATTAGGGAGAGAAAAAAACAAGTCTGAACACAAGAAAGGAAGTGAATTGATCCTACTCTGAATGCATTTGCCTTTGTTCATATTGTTGAACCCAGAATTCATGCTGCTTGCTGCACAATAGCCAATAAGTTGAGAGACAAGGTGTTGGTGATGCAGAATTGTTCTCGGCCCCTTTGCTGGACTCACAGCAGGAAAAGCCCTGTCTATGCCACCTGCCACATTCAGCCCCTGGCAGGAGGGAGCATGTGTGTGAGTGGGTGCAGAGCCCGGCTGGCCCCTTTAAGAGCTGACACAGGAGCAAGCCCTGTGGGGGGCCTATGGCCATATCAAGCATGTCACCCCAAGGGGAATGTGCCAAGGCCCAGGCAGGGGTGCTCATGACCCTGAGGCCCCAGAGGGGTTGTTACAGTGTACTAATTAGCTCTTTCAGTTCCACCATCCACCGCACAGTGGGCAGCAGTGAGTTAGCAGTTCAGTCAGCCTGTTTTCCCAGTCTGACCCACAGCTCTGGGACCGACGTGGCTCTGGGTCTGCCTTGGCCCTGCTGCTTCTGTCATGTGGGGTGATTGCCCTCCACCAGTGCCCGTGAGGGAAGAGGGCCAGTGCTACATCCTTCCCAGGTACCTGCCTTCGATGACTCCCAGGCTCTTGTCCTGTGTCCAAGAATGAGGTCACGCTGACAGTTGAAGGGTGATGAGAACAGAGAATTTTATTAACCAATGAAACAGCTCTCAGCAAAGAAGGGATGGGAAGGTGGAGTCGTCTCTCTCCTGAAGTCAGGTTGTCTCTCTCGGTGTGGCTGAGTCTGGGGCTTTTATAGGCACAGGATGAGGGAGTGCCTGCTGATTCGTTTATGAATATGTAAAAAAGATTAAAGCAAAGGTAGTACTTAAATTAGGCATAGTGTAAAAGCAATTAGGGAAGGGTAGGTATATGCAAAATAGGTGAAAGGTGGGAATTAAAGGAAAGTGTGCCAAATGAGAAGACATGTTCTCCATCCAGTGCCTGGATTTGATTTGTAATTTGGCTTTCAGGCTTTAAACTGTCTTTGGCTTGAAGGTGGGGTTTCACCGGGGACCACTGCTGTCTGCCTAGGATTTCTCTGCCTCCTGCCTCTAACATTGGGGCTAGAAAAGCTAGTTTATTTTAGAGAGCCAGCAAGCTGAGAAGCTGGCATACTAATGTCCTGAAGGACCATCTTAAAAGGCATGACTTCCAAGCTTCTTTCTATTTTTGGTAAGGGGAATCAAGGAGAGGCTTGAGATCAGAGGGTAACAGGTGGACACAGGCATCAGGGCATTGGAAGGAGCCTAAGGAGGTTGTGAAGCCCCTTTGTCCTTGGCCACGTCACAATGCTCCTATAAACATTTAACATTGTTATAACCGAGTGAGTTATAGAGAAAGTGCCACACTCTGAGATTGAATCAGGAGTCTTTTATTGCCGAGAGATGGCAAACGCTCAAAATTCTCTCTGCCCCAAAGAAGGGGCTTGATTCCTTTTTATACCTTGCTTAGAAAAGGAGAGTGACAAAGCGGAATTTTACAAAAGCAGAACAGGCAAGTTAGTTAAGGAAGCTGGTAACCAGGGGGCAGGAGGTTCCCACGGTTGTTGGTTACCAAGGGGAGTAGCAGGGGGGCCTTTCCATACAATCAATCTCCAAGGGGGGTAGGTCATTTGCAATAGCAGGTTGACTCGCCAAGCAGGATATAGTTACAACGGTTACAAGGTACTGGTACAGCATGAACCACCTGTGCACCGGAAGGAGAAATGGCGGGGAGGGAGAGGCTAAGATGGAGTCTGTTAGGCTATCACAACATAACCATCGTTATTTATGTGGATGGCCCTCTTTATCTCCTCAGGGATTAGTCTTTGGAACAGGCTGTTATCATCCTTGCTTTAAACTATAAACTAACTTCCTCCCATCAGCAGCTTGTTCTACCTGTAGCAATGAGCAAAGACAGTTAGCATGTGAGGTTAGAATCCAGATTGATTCAGCTGTGTTAGATTTCTATCACTGTTACAGTGATATGGAATACAAAAAGCTAGGTCCCCAGAATAATGAGATTCAAGTTTCCAACACCGGCACACACACAGGTGGGTTGTAAAGCTAATGGTGGCATGACCCTCCCCAAGACTTTGGGTCCCGTGTTAGCTATGCATTTCACCAGTACCCACTGAGCCAGGTGCTAAAGCTGATCTTTTTGCATCAGGGAGGGACTCGGACATTTCAGAACCAGATCCTTGAGTCAAGAGTCAAGAATGCTCCCGGTCACCAAATGTAATCATATTTTGAGCCTTCAGTTGTATCTTCTGAGTTCCTCTACCACAAGGTTAGCCTGGTATGATTTTTAAAACCATAATAACAGGACACTTTATAATCACCACCTAATTGCAGCCATTTCTTTTCCAGGAAGTCATATATTGTCTTCCTAAGGCATACTGATAAGCCCATTCATGCAGGATTAAATACTTCCAACCCAAAATGGCTATTATGCTTGACAGACTGATTAGCAAGTGTAGGGAGATGAAAACTACAATCTGAGTAAATTGGATGCTTTAAATTCACTAGAATGAGGCTTTTAATTACACTAGCAAGTCTAGAGTCTACATATATTTTTCCTCAGTAAAATAGATTGCACACATATCCAGTGCAATTTCTGACTAATAATGCTTAATAGGGGAATATCAAGTCCTCAACTTATAATATTCTTATTTATATTAAATCATCATTTAAATGTTTTAAAAATTATTCTCCCAGCTTTATGGCCAAGGAAGCTGTTCTACATCACAGGGGAACTGCTGTCCCCACACTAGCTGAAAATATACTTGCCTTGGCTGGGTGCAGTGGCTCATGCCTATAACCCTAGCACTTTGGGAGGCCGAGGCAGGTTGATTGCTTGAGCCCAGGAATTTAAGATGAGCCTGGGCAACATGAAAGACCCCATCTCTACAAAAGAAAAATATGAAAGAATAAGAAAAGAAAATGCACTAGCTCTTAAAAACTCAAAATCATGAGGGTAGAGGAACCAGGAAAGGACTTTCTGCTAAGGCCAGGATTCTGTTATTTACTGACAAAGACTGCCTTCTTGACCAAACTTTAGTTTGCTTCCTTTGATTTTTGTCCTTGACTGGGCTTTGACCTTGAAGACCTTCATGTCCTCAGCCTGCTGAGTCAGCTTGTTGAGAGCCACCCGTTGCTTTTATTTATCATACAATGTTTATTTTTCTACCCTTGCCATACAGGTCTTTGGCCTGCCCTTAGCAAGAATCTTTCTAGGTTAGTTTATCAAATGCCCCTTTCCACATGATGCCTATTTTTCCATCCATTGATGTCCTTATTTGAGTTTAGTGAGTTCAATCTCTCTCCCTTATTGCAATATCCTTGAATAAAATATGCCTTACCATTATCAACAAGTGTCCAGTGAACAACTTTTCTCTTTATACTATGAAAGCAAGTCTCAAAGTTGCAAGCATATCTTATCAACCACATTTTTAAAGTGCAAATGCATCCTTGAAATGTCCAGCATGATTGGCGAGTTTGCTTTCCAAGGCAGTCTCTTCTATTTAAATAAAGTGTTTTCAAATACAGTAATAACAGAGTGCTTTTTTGTTTGGATGCACTGCATTTAGCAGACAGTTTCTGAGCATTTACTGTGTGCCCAGCATGGTTACAGGGGCCTCACCCATGGGTCTCTTTCTAAAGAGTTCTCATTGATAGACTGTGTGTGGTGCCCCTGCATTGACCCAGGGGATGTTTGCTGTTTTGCTGAGCTATAATCCTTTTTTTTTTTTTCCTATTTCTATCATAGCTGTATTCATAGTTCTTCTGGATTCCACTACATGATCAGGAAGGGCACATAATCCAGGCCTACACAATCAGAACCTTCCATTTTGTCTGGCCACTGTGACTGATTCAAGGATGGTGTGTTAGTCGGTTTTTGCATTGCTGTTAAGAAATACTTGAGACTAGGTTATTTATAAAGAATAGAGGTTTAGTTTGGCTCATGGTTCTGCAGGCTCTATGAGAATCCTGGTGCCAGCATCTGCTTCTGCTTGGAATCATGATGTAAGGCAAAGAGGGTGCTGGCATATCAGATGGCAGCAGCAGGAGCAAGAGACAGAGAGGGCAGGGGCCATACTTAAAAAAATAACCTGCTCTCATGTAAACTCATTACCATGGGGAGGACACATACCTATTCATGAGAGATCTGCTCCCATGACCCAAACACCTTCCACAAGGCAGGAGTCACATTTCAACATGAGTTTTAGAGGGGACAATTATTCAAACGTATCATAGGGTGTGGGACTTCATTAGGGCAGGAAGCCAGGTCCAGGACTTGCACTGAAACTGCTTGGAAGAGTAGAGAAGGGACATCTTCTGCCTCCTGCAAGGACAAGAGTATGTGTCCATCAGGGGTTACCTCCTGAAGTGAGTCTGCCTAAAATAAAAGCCAGCACAGGTTAAATCAGAAAAGAGAGACAGAAAAAGCAGATCTTGAGAAAAGTGCTTCAGCTACTGGATTCAGCTATACTTGGAACTAGTATATCCCTGGACTTACGAGCAAATCAAGTAAATAAATTTCTTTCTCACTCAAGTCAGTTTGAGTGGTGATCAGAAGAGGACTGATGGCCACAGGGACTAACACAGGATATACATGATCTTGACAGTGACTTCCTGTGTAACCCTGGATAAGCCCAACACACTCATGAAACATTTCGTCCTTGAATAAACAGGCTCCCAGCATAACCCCATTGCAGAGCTGTTCCCTGAGACCTGGAGGGGAACACAGAAGGGTGCTATGTCCACTGCACCTGTAGGAGAGGCAAGGCAGTAAAACAGAGAGGCTGTGACTATCCAGGCAAACAGTTGAAAGTTTGAATTTCTGCTCTTCTGCTCATGGGCTGTGTAACCCTAAGACAATTATTTGACTTCTCTGAGCCTCAATTTTCCCACGAGTAAATTGAGAAAAATGGTACCATCTGGCAAACTCTCAAAGAATATTGGATAAAATAACAAAAACGTGAATGAATGAATGAGTAATGGAATAGATATTAAAGGACCAGCAGGTATGTATGCCTGCTGCATAGTAACATACCAATACTCTGAGACAGCAGGGTTTGCAGCAGAGAAAGAGTTTAATAATTACAGGGCACCAAGTAAAGAGACAGAAGGAGACTCTTTTCTCTATTTCCTCAAGGGGTTCTGGGCTGGAGCTGTTCATGGAGGATGAGGGGCTGGAAGATTGGGGTCACTGATCAGTCAGGATAAGAGGGGTGAAACCATCGGGACATGGAAAATGCATTGTTTGGTGAGTCAGGTCCTTGCAGAGTCCTTCAGACCAGCTGAGTTAGTAGTTTCACTGATACACAAGACTGAAAGGCTATTGGATATGGGTTTGGCTTGTTCCCACCCAAGTCTCATCTTGAATTCCCATGTGTTGTGGGAGGGACCCGGTAGGAGGTAATTGAATCATGGGGGTGGGTCTTTCCCACGCTGTTGTCATGATAGCGAATAACTCTCATGAGATCTGATAGTTTTAAAAAGGAGTGTTTCCCTGCACAAACTCTCCGTTTGCCTGCTGCCATCCGTGAAAGACATGACTTGCTCCTCCTTGCCTCCCACCATGATTGTGAGGCCTCCCCAGCCACATGGAACTGTGAGTCCATTAAACTCTTTTTCCTGTATAAATTACTCAGTCTCAGGTATGTCTTTATCAGCAGCATGAAAGTGGTCTAAAACCATATCTCAAGTGGACAAGGTTTTCTAATGTTCAAGATGTTAATTACAGAGCAGTTAAGTGGAACTCTAATTGTGGAACAGAGTCGATGAGATTCTGAGGCAATCAGCACCAAACAGCTAAGAGGAAGCAGGTCAGAGAGCAGGCTTCCCTCATGGCGAATGCTAAACATGCTGCAAGCTGGATTCAGTTCTCTTTCTCCCCTTCTCTTCTTCCCTGATTCATTTTCTAAAGTTTAAAGGGACAGTTTCACAGGTGAACAGTTAGCGTTCTAATTCCTGATCTGCTACTCATGGACTGTGTGACCCTGGGGCAATCATTTAATCCTTCCGTGCCTCAGTAATCTCACCAGTAAAATCAAGAAAATGCAGTAACTATTGGTAAACTCTCAAAGAAGATTGGGTAAAAGAACGGCAACATGAATGAAAGAATAAATGAAAAAATAAATGTCATATTCTGGCTTGTTCCTATAGAAAATAGGAAATAAAATTAGGAGATTAAGTAACTTAGACACTAAGTATTGATTAGGTAAATTGACAGCAATAATGCATAGGGCTCAGAAGCAGCTACTCAGGAAGTGAAGATTTTGTTTAGAAACCCAACTCTGCCTTTTAATCATATGATGATATTGACAAAGTTGCTTTAACTCCCTAATGATCAGTTTCCAAATCTAACATATGGGGAAACTTAAAATGGTTAAAGTAGAACTTAGTTTCCAGATTCAGTACTTTGGAGACAAATGATATAGAAAATTGAACACATGAGCTGGACAGATGTGGCCAGTGTGCATTCTCTTCTGCCATTTTCTGTTTTACTCATATGTGTCTCATTTGTCTACTCAAAGTAAGTCACTGGTACCATATCCCTCTCATGTACATCTCAGAGGTCCAGAAAAGGACTTTTCAAATATTAGGTGCTATCACAATTCTGACATTTCTACATGCAAGTAACAGAAATCACTAAAATAATGGCTCATACAGTCAAGACATCTAAGTATCTCTTAGTGCAGAGGGCTGTGAGTAAATGATTCTAGACCAAAGCATTGGTTTAGCAATGAAACCAAGAACCTGGGCTCTTTCTACGATTCATATCTGCCACCCTCCAATGTTGATTTTTTCATTCTCCTGCTTAGCAAACTTGTGTTCACACGATGGCTGCACAGCTTTGGTCATCACAGCCTTTTCATGGCAGAAGAAGAGGGAAAGTTCCTATCATAACTTTCTTTTGTTAAGGAGGCAAGAGTTTTCCCAGAAATCTCAAATGACTGTCTAAGGGCTCGTTGGCCAGCACTGGGTCACATGGTCGCCTCTTGTTAAAAGGAAGTTTGGAAAAGTGAGTGCCTTGCTTTGCAGGTACTTTAGTGGAAAGGGACAAAAGAGAAGATGATGGAAACTGCTGCTGTGTTAGTTGAAACGCGGTTGGCCACAGACTGAAGAATAAAGAGGTGGAGAAGGTCATTGATCACCTCGACTGCAGCACTGCAGACAAGGTAAAGAGAGCCCGATGGAGAGGAAGATTGAGGACTAAGGGTCTTCACCTACAGGCGAGCTCACATCTGAAATCATGCTTACATGAATGTGAAAATACCCCACCCACAGAGTTCCCCACCCGTTGCATTTAAGAATCAAACTTCACCCTTTCTGTCTTCCTAGCTTCATGTTGATATGGTAAAAAGAAAAAAAAAATCAGTATAACTCAGGCACCTTCAAGTTTCATCCCACTCTTCTCCAAAGATAGTGATCTCCCTTGAGTAGTCTTCTCTTTTGTCTACTGTGCAACAGGATGTATAACCATCACCTTCCCCTCCAGCCGACATGCTAGGGCACTTTCTATTAGGAAACAGAGAAGGATGGAAGGATGATACTGACATGATGGTGATAATATTCCTGGAGCTGGGAAACTTGCAGAGTAACCAGTCTTCTACTACTCACCACATTTTTACCTGATGACCAAGGACAAGGCTCTGTCATAACAGACCATCATCATAGTGGGTAGCCTGCATCCATTCATCCAACAGATATTTACACAGTGGGTCCTAACTGTAGACACCGAAATAATCAGGGTGATAGGATGCTAACAATGCCAACAGAGTGGGTCAACAATAGAACTTTATTCTAAGTGCTTTATGTGCCTTTTCTTCTTGCTCTGTATGAAAAACATGTGAGGTATTTTCTGTTATGACTCCACTGTAGGATTAAAGAAACTGGGGCCCAATGGTTGAGTAACACAGCTTGTCAACGGTTAATAGCTACTGAATGGCCGAGCTGGAATTTTCACCCATGAGTTTAGCCACCATACATACTGCCTCTATGGTGAGAAATAAAATAGACATGATCTCTGTTTCTATGCGCTGGAGAGAAAAAAGGACATGAAACCAATTCACACATGAATATGATTCTAAATTGTCATGAGGGGTGCATAACAATGTAAACAAGCTACCAAGATAGCAAACACAAAGAAAAGTCATAATTTATGCTGAGAATTAAAGAAGGCCTCTCTTCTCCCTCTCTCACCCCCAAAAATGTGACATTTAAGCTAAAACCTCATGAACACAGCACATTGTCTTGTTGAATAATCTGGGGAGGGGAAGTGAGACTGGTGAGGAGCAGTCTCTTGGGCAAAGGAAATGGCCTCAGCCTGAGATAGAAATGGGTTTGGTAAAGGAGGAGAGAAACAGACAGACAATGATGTAACTGTGCTATTGCTGCAGAAATGGTGAGTCACAGGCAGCCGTAGCCTCACGTGTAGGCTGTTCCAGGTGTCTCTTCATTTTCCATGCAAGTTGTTACTGTATGCAGCATGTTCTTTACATGGAGAATGGTAACAGCATAAGAGGACTAGACAGAAGTTTTTCAGTAACGCTTAAGAGTTTTTCTTGGAATGAGTCACTTCCGTCACATTTCATTGGCCAAAATGCAAGGCACAGCCAAGCTTCTGTGGGAGAAATTGCAAACTCACCTCACAAAGTGTGTAGATTCTAATGTAGAGAAGAACAAAATATTAGGAGCAATCATCCCAGCTACCTGTGGCTCTAGGTGTTCTGAAAAGATGGTTATTTTCATGGCTTTGGGATATGTTCTTTAGGCCAGGTAGAAGAAGGAATAAGCTAATCAATGAAAGAATCTGGAGAAGAAGTTTGGGAAAGCCCTCATGCTATGTCTAGGGGTTGGGTTTTATGCTATCAGCCTTGGGAAAATGCTTATGAAGCCTTCCTAAAGGACATCCTCAAAGATAATTTTTTTTTTTTTTTTTTTTTTTTTTACTGTTCTCTGGAAAGCCAAATCTTGAGCCATTATCATCCCAGCCCAACTAAGCCTTCCAGGAAACTGGGCTTATTGTCCATCTCTATAATCACTAAGTGGAAATGCATTTCTCACCATGCTAGAACAGTATTTTAAAAAGCATCATTTGCTTGAATTCAAAATCTTTCTAGATCTCTAGAGTTCAAGGAATCTTTCTTGCTGTGAAACAGATTTTTCTGAAACTTTATCTTAAGACAGACATAAATGTAACATTCTTATGGATACCGTATCTTATCAAATAAATGTCCTTGTTTTAACATTATTTATAAATATCTAAAATGTTTAGGCCTAATTGTAATGAGAATATAAAGGAAGATACACAGTAATTCTTATATTCCACCACACCTCTTTATCAAAATTTTCAAAATGTCTCATGAAATCATAAGCTAAGTCACGTTTGATTTGATCTCATGTAAACATTTAATATTTTTAAAATATCTGTTATCAGCTACCCTCTACGCTAGGCAATTTAGGAGATGAAAATTTTCTGACTACTTGGGTCTTATAGTCTGCTTAGGGTAGTAAGATTGGCATTGAGAAAATTAACATGCAACGTAATTTAATTAAGACCTGTTATGACAGAGATGATTCTTCTTTGAAGTCAGTCAATCAACCCTAGAAAGAGATTTCTGCAGCACTCTCCTTTTCTTGTCCCATATGTGAAATTTCTGCCACTGTGCTAAGTTGTGAATGGCAGCTGATTTAGGCAACAGGGAGCAATGATCACCAGTGGGTGTCTTGGAATTCCAGCCCCCAGTTTGGATCATTGATTCCTACATAAGTTTCAAAGAAGAGCCTAGCAAAGAAGGACGGAAGGAAGCAGAATGTCCCCACGGGCCAGGGAACAGCAGGGCCATAAGGTGCCAGGGTTTGCATGTTTCAGCATAAAGTTTCCATGTCAGAGAGGGCATGGACACCCAACACTTGCAGGCCCATTTACCCCTCTAGGGCATGTTGGTCCAGACCCATGCAGCAGCTCCCCTCCAGCCCCTGCCCTTTACCCACCCGCCCCCCACCGCACCGAGTCTAGAAGGTGAAAAATGTCCACAGCTTTTAATCAAAGATCAAATGCTAGAAAAGAGTGGGTTACAATTTTTTTTTCATTTTTCCCCAGCCTTCTCTGTATTTTTAAGCAATGAATATCAGTTACCAACAGAAAACAAACCTAGATTTCACACAACATGAAAATTTGTCCAATATTCTGGAACTACAGGAAGACCCAACTGCACTGAGTTCGCATTCCAACATGGCAAGGATTCCCTTGTCCTGAGGCCCAAATCCTCCCTCCGGATGGGGCGGGGGCCTTCAGTCCTTTCTAGATCCAATCATTCATGCATGTCCCAGTCATAGCCTGCAGGGACAGCTGCAAGAACTACTTAGCCCCAGGAGATAACCTACATTGGCTAAATAATGCATGGAACTAACTGCATGCCAGGCACTGTGCTGGGAATTATGAATGCAAAGAAGCAGATGCCTGACTCACTCCATCTTTGTGGAACTCACAGAAAAGTTGGAGAAACAAGCTCATTATTGAAACAGAATGTCGCAGGTGCTTATAAGGGACATGTTCATCAAGAACCTTGGGAGGACGTAAGAGCAAGCTGCTCCAACTCCTGTTCCATCTGCTGCAGGCACTGCTCCTCTGTCATGCTCCCTTTGCTTATGTGAGTCATGAAACAGACAGGTTCATTTTCCCCATTAGGCTGTGAGTATCTCAGGAAATGGCCATATCTAATTCACAAGAGCAAAATATACGAGTTGAAAAGCAATGGAATGATAAACTGATTTTGACCAGATAGTATTTCAAGATAGATGGATGGATAGATAGAGATACAGACATAGTATAGATATAAAAGTCCACATAGAGGTATCTCCAGATTCACTTCCTGAAGCCCCCTTTCCAATTCATGAGTCAATACATCCCTTCCTTGGGATAATCTGAAGCTTTGTTGTTTGCAACATCAAATGTTATATGCTACATGCGATACACAGAATAATGGGTCCCTAAAGAGGTCTGTGTTCAAATCCACAGGACCTGTAAATACGTTGCCTTCTGTATCAAAAGTAACTTTATAAGCATAACGACATTAAGGATCTTGAGCTGGGGAGAAGATTCTGGGTAATCTGGCAGGCCCCACATGATCATAAAGGTTCTTACAAGTGAAAGAGTGAGAGATGGGGATGAAAGTCAGAGGGAAATTGGGAGGCCATGCTGCTGCCTTTGATGATGGAGAAAGGAGTCACATAACAGAGCACACAGGCCACTTCGGTAAGCTGGAGAAAGAAAGCGTTCTTCCCTAAAGCTTCCAGTAGGAATGCGGCCAACACCTAGACTACGGCTCATCAAAACCTAATGTGGACCTCTGACCTCCAGAATTGGAAGGTAATGCATTTCTAGCGTTTTAAGTCACTAAATTTTTGAATATTTGTTATAGCAGCAATTGGAAATTAATATAACCAATGACAGCAGAGCATTCTTAATGAGGCAGACTCCCTATGCTTCTCTGTACTCTAGCCTTTGACTTGCCTTATAATTTGAGTGAGTGTTTAACTATATTTCAAGGAATAAGTGAAAGGTGCAGTAAAAACGTGTAAATTACCTACAAAATAGAGGTTAATCTATTTTCTTGAAGTTTATTACTTCTTTCCTGGAACACCTAATCCTGCTAGGAACTTGACATCTCACAATGGTTCCCTGAAATGGCTACAGTACTAACACCAAATCTCATTCTCTTCCACCCAGTTCTATGCGTTTGCTAAATCAAACCATCATAGTCTCAGGATCCATTTTCCAACTATTTTTGCTTTAAAAACTTGAGGTAAAGATTGGCCATTCACTGCTGCTGTTCAACCAAATGAAAAATTTGTAGCAGAGAAGGTAATAGAATTCAGGAGAATATTGGATGTCAGGTTCTGTCACAACTTAAATAAATCTCAATAAATTAAAATCTCTTAACTTTTCAACAATATTGCACATTGAAAGTTCATAGAAATTCCTTGAAGCAACTGTATTGAAGTATTCGATGAATAAAAGGCCCTTCTACTAAAAGACCAATACCTATTCATGAACTGTCACTGAAGGAATACTCACGTCCTTCCACAAGCAACATAATTTAAATGTTTCGAAGCCCCCATGTATGTGGTATTGTAGGAGCTGATCCATCCATTCTTCCAATGGCTACCGCAGGAAGGCAGTGCCAAGGGCGATGACCAAATCCAGCCTTTCCTTATTTCTGCCTACTGCCCACAGAATTAAGTTCAAGCACACAAGCTGGGTGAATCAGTAGTGGCCCTAGCAGGAAATAAGATTCCACTCAAATGCATTTATGGGATAGATTTCCATAAAGTATTGGGGGTTTGAAAGGAATATTTACAGGGTTAAGAAGAATAAAAAGGGTGTTGAGGAACCCAGAAACTGGTATCTTCAGAAAGCTGTTATCGTCCCTGGATCTGAAGGTCCAGGAGGAGGATATGGTGTTGCCGGGGCTCTTGAAAGCTACTTCCAAGGCAGAGGGGCCGTGTGGTAGGGGCTGTAGTCCTGAAAGGATGTGGCCATTGCCAGAACCATGTTGCCAAAGCAGAAAATAAGTGGGAAATAAACCTCCAATCATTTTCTTTCCCCCTTCCAAGCTCCCGCTGGTGCCTCCTGCTGGCCAACACTGACCACAGCCCTTTGTCACAGCTGATAAAGGAGCCTGGGTGAGGACACCTGTAGGAGTCAGTCCCTGGGCACAAGGTATGGTGAAGAGTTGCAAGGGGATGGGGTGGAAACAAACAGAGAATAACCAGCATGCCTCGTATTTGTGGGTCTCTTTGAATACCAGGCACGCTGGTTATTCTCTTTACACATTTGTCTCTCTGTCACCCCTACCAGATTTCACAGGGGAATGAGAAAACAGATCCTGTCCATGGGAGTGAAAACCTAAAAACAATATAGCAATATAGACGTTCAACTTCTGTCCTGGCAGAAGGACCTTAAGGACCAATGGCAAAAATGCAAAATTTGTGTGCAGTGATGTTCACTGAAGCATGGTTTGCATTCGGAAATGCTACCTGCAAAACCTAATGTGCATCAACAAGAAACTGGTTGATAGGTTATACAATGCTATATGATGTAGATTATAGAATCTATGTAGAATTGATGTGGTAGAATGTGTCAACATGGAAAGTTGTCTAAACATATTTTGAAGTGAAAATAGCAAGGTCAAAATAGTGTTGATAGTATAATCCGTTTCAGCAATTATAATATTGTACACACAGTGAAATATTTTCCTAAATTAATCACTGGGCTTTTCACTCTTAAAATTTTCCTTTTACATATGTTAAAACTAAATGATGACATCTTCTGCTCAAGTCAAGAAGGATCCAGCCAAAATACAGATGATCAATAAATTCCTGTATTTCAAAACCTTCAAATCAGATTTTAGAAGCTCATAGCATTGATAACATTTTGAGAGAAAAAAAAAATCAGAGTAACAAAAATCACTGTCCTGAAGAAGATATGTTTCCAGTTGACAGAACCAGACTGTTATCTTTAAAACAAACAAACAAATAAACAACAAAAAAAACCCGTTGTCTACGTAAAGAATTATGCTTGCTTATTGTAAAAACTCAAGCAATAAGGAGACACACAAAATAGAGGCTAAAATTTTTGGCCCCCAAAATCTCAGTAATAATCCCCCCTCCTATAATAATTCTAAATGTGTATGCACAGGCACAGAAGGACTTCATGTTTGTGTGTGTGTGTTTGTGTGTATGTGTGATCAGTCGTCTATTGCTGCATAGCTGATACCCAAAAACATAGTGGCTTAACAGTCATTTTATTTGCTCTGAATCTGGAGTTATACTTTGAGCTGTGCTTAGCATGCTGGTTCTTCCACCTGTCCTAGCTTGGGTCACTCGTATGGCTGCAGCCATCTGGCAGCCCAGTTGGGAAGCTGATGTTGGCCAGGTCTCTCTGTCCATGTGGTTTCTCAACCTCCAGAGAGTGAATACAGGTCCCCTCCCGCCGCCCAGGGTTTAGACCTTCTAAGAAGGGCAATCTGAAGTGGCAAGGGTTCTTGAAGCCCAGGCCCAGGAGTGGTTCAATGGCTCTTCAGCCATATTCCATTGGTCAAAGCACACCTTGAGGTCAGCTTAGGTCACAGGGATAGACAATCACACTGCACTTCTTGGTGATAATATTTACACATCACGTGCTGTCCGTTTTCATCTTCTACACATGCACTAGGAAAAACAACACTTAATATCATAATACACTAAATAATGGGGAAAACTAAACAACCAAATAAGAAAAAAAATGGGTAACAAATATAAACAGACCATTTACTAAAGGCAAAATACAAATGGAAAATAGAATGTTTGTAGAAGATGCCTCAACTTACCAGTGGCTAAAGGAATGCGACTTTGAACTATGTTTACTGGGAGCAGAGGGAGTATTTTCAACATAAAAATAGCTACTGTTTTGGCAGTTTGTAGACCACCAGACATCATACCAAGTGAAAACACATGAGATAAATATGGTTAAGAAAATCTCATTTCACAGATGAAGAAAGAGAATCCGGGAGGCTGTCACTGGCTCCAGTAATTGGGAGATGGGACCTTGGACCCGTAGTAAAGGCAATGGGATCCAGGGAGTGGTGAGGAGCCTCTTATGCTATGATCCGTCAATCGCTTCTCTTCAACGACCTTCTTTGAATTTATTATACTTATAAACACAGGGAAGATCTGAGTGCACGGCTCATGACTAATGCCAGCATTTTGGGAGGCTGAGTCAGGAAGAATCACTTGAAGCCAGGAGTTCAAGACTATCCTGGGCAACATAATGAGACCCCATCTCTAAAAAAAAAATAAAAACAAAAAAGACCCTCTTTAACCCATCAAATAAACACATAAAGCTTTAGCTTAGTATAGATTTTGGGTTTCCTTCACTCTAGCCTATTAATTTATTTAAGCAATAAAACTAAGGTCTAATTGGGAAGAAAGTTGTCAAAATTCCATTTGTAAAGTTAGTTACATAGAAGGACTCAGACCCAGGGCACCTACTCTGTCCCTGTATCTTTTCTTTTATGTCATCCTGATTCCTAATCTCTGTTTCTTAACAGATAAGACACATATCCCACATGACTTATCTAAGCACTTTTGTCCTGCTTCAAGACCTCTATGAATTGACAGGCCCCAAGGCTTGCTCACATGGTGGTGAGCAGTCACTGAAGAGAGGCAGACCCACGGAGCAACAGAAAGCTCCATCCTTCATTTGTCTTCCTTTGGATCCCTTCCACATCTGTAAGCACCCTGTAATAAAAGCAGAGGAAAACTGCTTTTCTCTTAAAATGCAAAATGAATAAATACCACTATAATCTATCAATTGCCGGAAGATAGCATTACTCTTACAACCATCTGTACCTTTCTGTATTTAACTTGGTGGGTTTGAAGTCAACAAGAGAAAATAACTTAGTCATTTTTTTCAGATGACGTCTTCCGGATGTCATCCAGGTGGCTTTCTCTGGTAGCAGGTGGGACCGTCTATTATTTGGATTATTCTACAGCAACATTTAGAAGGAGTGGAATAAAATTGCAAAATGAAACCAAGTCCATTTATTCAGTGGAATAGAACTGCAAGATAAAACCAAGTCTCGGAAACATATTTTTTACAGAGAAGCTGCACTTTATTTATTTATGTTTTCAACAAAGGTGCAAAGGGTCAGTCTCACTTCATTTATCTTTCAGGGCATGTTATTATTATTGGTCTGTGAAAGAATCCTTTTTCATTCACTCATTATGTTGAACTATGTAAAATTGCCACTTTTGTAAGATAAAAAAGTAATCAAATATTAATGATTTCAAGTGGATCACCTAGTCGTTATTCCTTACTAAACCCACATCCAGGTTGGGTGAAGTGGCTCATGCCTGTAATCCCAGCACTTTGGGAAGCGGAGGCAGGTGGATCACCTGAGTTCAGGAGTTCAACACTAGGCTGACCAATATGGTGAAACCCCATCTCTACTAAAAATACAAAAAATTAGCCGGGCGTGGTTGTGTGTGCCTGTGATCCCAGGCTAATCGGGAGGCTGAGGTGGGAAAATCTCTTGAACCCAGGAGGCAGAGGTGACAGTGAGCCGAGATCTTGCCAGTGCACTCCATCCTGGGCAACAAAAGTGAAACTCTGTCCCATAAAACAACAACAGAAACAAACAAACAAACAAACAAAACCAAAAACCAAAACAAAACCCCACATAACCTGCGACTACTTCCATTTCTTTATTGCCAACTACATACATAAAATTAACATATATTTTGATACGGTCATGGAGTTGTCTGTGTGTTCTGTCAAAATATATATTGCTATTTGGGGTAAATAATATACTCATTATGCTTCTTTCTTAATTCACCTTTTTAAAAACACCTAGCCATGTTTCTATTTGTAAATCTACTCTTTTGTTTCTCACCATGGCACGATGCTGGACAGTTTGCCAATGGCACATTTTTACTACTCCACTCTCCCAGTGGTGGGTACTCACATTGCCTCAAAGCACACATCTCCCGGATATAACACTGCAGTCATCATCCTCACACATATATGCTGAGAGACTCATCTGCTTATTGATTCTTACAAGCTCCCTGGATATTTCATCTGTCAGTCTTTTGATAAATTTAGACTCTGCAGCTATCCCCTGAGAAGACATCCTCCTATCTCCAAGTGCTTCAGAAAATCCTGTAGTGATCTCAACAAAACACTGTGACAACACAATCGTCCTTATGATGATAAGATAGTCTCTTCAGCTGCAAGGTGAAATAGATTCCTGGGGTTTCTCACATTCTTGTTTTCATTAAAACTAGTTCTCTCCAAAATATGTCAAAACATTATTCTTTCTATATGTCTTTATAGTCTCCTTTACTTCTAAGACTGTTTTAATTTTTAAAATTAAAACAGATGCTATTCACTACTCACAATAGCAAAGACATGGAATCAACCCAAATGCCCATCAATAATAGACTGGATAAAGAACATGTGATACCTATACACCATGAAATAATATGCAGCCATGAAAAGGAAAGAGATCATGTCTTTGCAGGAACATGGGTGGAGCTGAAAGCCATAATCTTGTGCAAACTAACACAGGAACATAAAACCAAACACTGTATGTTCTCATTCATAAGTGGGAGCTGAACGATGAGAACACCTAGACATATTGAGGGAACAACCCACACTAGGCCTGTCGGGGGGTGGTGGGGGGAGAGACAGTGTCAGGAAGAATAGCTAATGGATTCTGGGCTTCATGCCTAGGTGATGGGTTGATCTGTGCAGTAAACCACCGTAGCACACGTTTACCTATGTAACACACCTGCACATCCTGCACATACACCCCAGAATGTAAAATAAAAGTTTAAGAAACAACCATAGGTACTACCAATTCACTTTAAGAAAAAAAACTAAAATGTTCAATGGTTGAATATGTGATAAATATAATATGAACAACTACCAGAATACAGATGTGAAGCAAAATAGATGCACAAAACGAATCAAAGAAAATTCTAGAGTGGGAAATGAAGAAAAGTGCATTATCTTTGTCCTGCAGGTACATTCACTCTTGTTTCCTTCCTGGTAACTGTATCTTCTTTCTCACTGAAGAGTGAGCCCTCTCCAACTCTCAGTTCTGCCATGTGGAACCCAGCCTCTGCTGGAGAGGAAATGTAGATGGTAACAGCTAAGCAGTGTGTTCCTGCCTCTCTCCCCAGTGGCTGGCTCAGACTTGGGCATGGGACCCAGCGAGAGCCAAGGAGCACTGGGGAGACTCTCTTGGGTCTTCTACATTTGAGAGTCTCACACTTTCCCATGGGAGGTTGTGAAGTCTGGGCTGGTGCAGCTATCTTTCATTCATCATCCTTTTCACATATCAAAGAAAGTCTCTCTGAGAAGCCAAGAATACTCCCGGAGCAAGTGAAATGAGAAAGTTATCTGAAAGGAAAGTACTTCAGACAGAGAGAAGATCCAGGGCAGAGACCCTGCTGCAGAAACAGCCTTGGAATATGGGGAAATAATATAAGAGGGAGCTACCGTGGGGTGAGCAGAGTAAATGACAGTAGGAGGTGAAGTAAAGCCTGGCTTTGTTGTTGTTGTTGTTGTTGTTGAGACGGAGTCTCTCGTTTTCTCACCAGGCTGGAGTGCAATGGCGCAATCTCAGCTCACTGCAACATTTGCCTCCTGGGTTCAAGCAATTCTCCTGCCTCAGCCACCCAAGTTGCTGGGACTACAGGCACACACCACCATGCCCGGCTAGTTTTTGTATTTTTAGTAGAGACAGGGTTTCACCATGTTGGCCGGGCTGGTCTAGATCTCTTGACCTCACGATCCGCCTGCCTCGGCCTCCTAAAGTGCTGGGACTACAGGCGTGAGCCACCACGCCTGGCCGGAAAAGCCTGTTTTTAAATGTCAACAGTGGGTATAAAAAAGAAGAGAGAGCGGGGGCCGGGGAGGGGGTGGCAGGAGGAATCAAAGGAGTTTGGTATTTTTTTGATAGCAAATGAAGCTTGACCCCTCAGGGCTAAGTTACGACTTTGGGTGCTCCAGATGCTTTCGCTTTGTAGATGAAAATATTATTATAGTGCTATGTCTTCTAATTTTAAAATAAATAAAAATTAAAATATTTTCATGAACTGTTTAATAGTACAATGGGCCTCAGGCGCGGTGTCTATCGTGACTACTGGCTACGTTGCTACCCTGGACCTATTATTTACAGGAAGCATTAAATTACTTTTCCACTCAAGTCAGCTTTGGTATCATTTTCTATTATTTGTAGTCAAAAACTGTTAACCAGCACAAAACGCTTTCTTTTCCGTAAGCAACATTTAATAATGCATGCATCCTTTCCACGAGAAACCATTAGTGCAAGCAAAACAGATGTTAATTACCAGATTTAAAACAAGCAAACTTTGGTGTTCTAGTTCTTGAGTATTATCAGAGGAGGATCAAGTGCAGAGCTAGACAGTAAGTTTGTTGAAATGATCATGGGCATGCAGCTGTGCTTCTTTTTAATGAATTTGCTTCTCCTACACAACCTGCCATCAGCCGGGGACAGGCTGGATGTCACTCTCCAACAGTGGGGAGGGGTTAGGCAGCGTCTTGACTCCCACCCCCCATCCTCAATTCATTTCATGGCATTTAGCTATTGTCAAGTTATGGTACTATAGAACAAATTACATCAACTGGCCCACCATGGGCCTGAGCCTGGCATCTCCAGACCATTAATACCTGCTCGAACAAGCGTGTGCAGGTGTGACACTAGAAGTAACACAATAAAACTGTTTCTAGCTGCATGGAAGAAAGCCTGGACTCCCAACATGGTCACTGTTACTAATAGCTGTGCTAGACATTGTTAGTACTTGATGCTTTCCAAAGAATGTTGATGTGCATTATCTGCTGTGATCCTCAGAAATCACCCCTGTCCCCTCCACAGGAAGCTATAATTCTCATTTTATCTAACAGGAAAATAAAGCTCCAAACCTTCAGGGGACTTATCCATGATGTCTATGTCACAGGATGGGGTCTGCAATACTGATCTTGAGTTCCAATCCGAATGTCTCCGGGCCATCTCCATCCCCTTCCTCCTCACCTACCTTTGGGAGGTGTGAGAGGCCCTCCTGTGTTTAAATGTTGAGAATCAATAAAATTATCTTTGCCTAAGACCGTCACATGAGATCTCACATCTGAACCATAGAAATTTTGGAGAGTCACATCCTAAAACTATGTTTCTCTATCCCAGTCAATCCCTCCCTTTATTGATCCAGACACATACATGAATTTGCCTATGAGACAGAAAGCGAATAATAGAAATGCCAGAGGAACAAGCCCTGGGGCCATATTGCCCAGAATTGAATCCACACAGCAGGTGCTTTGGTGCCTGTAACTCAAGACTTCCTCTTAATCCTCTGTCCTTCATCAACATCTGGCTGGGCAGATACTTCACAAATATTAAGAATTGTATAATTTCTAGGTTCTGCTTGTTAATTTTCATATCATTAGTCTATTACAGCATCAGATTGAGTTTTCCGAAGATCATCTGTAGTACCCCGAAAGATGATAGAAGAAGCTTTTGAAACAACTGCCACTTAACCTGCTTGCCAGGTGATCCCACACCCTCCATTCTCCTCCATGTCCCGCAGGAGATGCTCGCTCTAGGTGCTGGTTCTCTCTGCAGCTGCCAGGCCATTTCTGCTCCCGTCAGGGGTGCTTCAAGCTTGGTACCAGCCTCTGTTATGTCATTATTACACTGCCCTCATTTAATCTACATTATCTAAATCAGGGAGCAGATTGAGCTGCTTCTATGGAAAGGAGCATAAATGCTGCGGAAAGATTCTACAAAACTACTTGACTAAAAACATGTCTGACAAATTAGGTATGGACAACAGAACTTCAAAACACAACGGAAAATTAAGCTCTGGAGGGGTACCTTCCTCTGATTGATTCTGAAGTGTCTTTAAGTAATTGCTCCACATTTGAGTAAAAACAATTGGATATTGCCAATGACCCTTTAAGAAGGTTATGGTTTATGGCTGAAAGAGATCACGCCAACCCCACAGACTTCTGCAAATAAAAACCTTGGCTCCACACATCAAAAGACTGGAGAATGAATATTTATTTATTTATTTATTTATTTATTTATTTATTGAGACGAAATTTTGCCCAGGCGGAGTGCAATGGCGCAATCTCAGCTCACTGCAACCTCCGCCTCCCAGGTTCAAGTGATTCTCCTGCCTCAGACTCTCGAGTAGCTGGGATTGCAGGCATGCACCACTACATACAGCTAATTTTATGTATTTAGTAGAGATGGGGTTTCATCATGTTGGTCAGGCTGTTTTTGAAATCCCAACCTCAGGTGATCGACCCGTCTCGGCCTCCCAAATTGCTGGGATTAGAGGTGTGAGTCACTAGGCCGGGCCCATGTTTTTAAGTTAAAAGGAAATAGTAATTATATAGGGTAGAGATCACTGTTTAAATGATTTCTCAATCTGCGTCATTTTTTTATGAAGCCACCAACTCATAAAGTCACTTCTTTATTAATCCTTGTCCAAGGGGGCTGCTTCTTCAGTGCTAGGTCTGCAGAGCTCAGCCTCCCTCTGCTGCAGATGAGTGTTGCATCCTTGGACAAATCATTTCTGCTTCTGGACCTTCATTTTGCCTTCTGCATGTGAGGTGTTTGATGAAAACAATTTCTGAGGTTCTTTCATTTCTGATATGCTAGGATTCTACATGCAATCCAATCTATGGGTATGCACTTGGAAAGGAGAGGGAGCTGTAGAGAAGAAGACGTTTTAAGTGTGATGGAAGGACAAAATTCCGTCAAGAGCGGAGCTCCCATAATATAGGAAAGAAACCACTGCCAGCTCATGAGATCACTTTAGGGGCATGTCAAAAACCTATTACCAAATAAAGTGTTAATCTATATTAATATGTAAATGTAATTAACAAAATGAGGGAAAACTCTTTTTTAAACTTTCTGATGAATTTAGGAAGGGTCTCAATTGAGGGGACTATGTCTTTGACCCTTTCGAACTCCTGCCCACGTCCCCTTTTAACAGGACCAACTACAACATAGGATCAGAGCCTTCAGGAATCTTCACACCTAACTTGAACTTCATAACACTGGAGGAAGGTTTTTGGCATGATTATTATTGTTACACTTTATTTATAGCCAGGAAGTTTAATTTTTTTCATTTACAGAAGGAATACCCAGTTTCTGTTTTAGGTAAATTCATGTAAATAAGCATATGAGCTGATTTAAAGAAAAATACTGACTGAACAATATTTCTCATGATGTGTACATGTGGAAGAAACAGTGGAATCAGATGAGAGAGAGAGATGTTTGCAGCTGCTCCGTCCCTGAAGACAGGAGTTCTCAGGGTAGGACACATCAGTTCCATCTTCACCACTAACAACTCATGGGACCTCCAGGAATGGAAACCACAAGCAAAACAGACTTTCAAACAAACTAAAGGAAGATGTAAGATGTGCAATTTTTTTTTTTTTTTTTGAGATGGAGTCTCGCTCTGTAGCCCAGGCTGGAGTGCAGTGTAGTGGTGTGATCTTGGCTCACTGCAGCCTCCGCCTCCTGGGTTCAAGCAATTCTCCTGCTTCAGCCTCCCGAATAGCTGGGATTACAGGCACCCACCACCAGGCCTGGCTAATTTTTGTATATTTAGTAGAGATGAGGTTTCACCATCTTGATCAGGCTGGTCTTGAACTCCTGACCTCAGGCGATCCACCCACCTCGGCCTCCCAAAGTACTGGGATTACAGGCATGAGCCACTGCACCTGGCCAAGATGTGTAAAATTAAAACACACACACACACACTCTTATACTTTTCAATCTCCCTCTTACACACAGACACACACTCACACATCTTTTCAAAGTGGAAATATGTCTGCAGTAATGCCCTGGGTGATTCATTGCTGAAACACATTATCCCAGTTCAGGAATAATGTTACCACAGTGAATTTAATGTCATTTCTTGTCATAACCATCCAGCAACCTCACATTGACACAGGCCATGGGAAGTTTTTGAAGGCTCCTGCATGGGTTAAGCCTCTGTGGATCTGATGGTCTGGTTCCTGTTTGACAGCTAAGAACCTAGAGTTCTGTGAAGCAAAAGAACTTGGCAAAAGCCACACTGAGTTAGGACCAGATCTCCGCATGCCAAACCCCAATGTGGCTTCTCTTTCCACTGTCCCATCCACACATTTTAAGAAGATGGTAAGACTGTCTCTGGCTCCTGCCCTTGTCCATTGCTGCATTATCATGCCTCCTGGGAACATCACTCTGAATAAAAAGAGATACAAACAGGTGATCTCAACCACAATTTAGAGAGAAGTAAACTTAGGTTACTGAAAACGCACATTTGCCTTAGAAGCAAAAATGAATGACATGATTTTTTCTTCAGTGTTTCAGGAGAATGAAGCTATTGACAAAATGATACAATGAAAATAAACAGAATTGCACAATTATATCCATGTAGTCACACAATCAAGGGAGAATATTGTTATATTTCTTTGATTCCCTCAAGCAATAGAAAGCCATTCTGTCTCTCTTATGAGAAAGAAAATGTATAGGAAGGAAATTGCTTGGCTTTGAGAATGACAGGAAAGGCTGGAAAGCCTTGGCTACCAAAGGGGCAGCCCCAGAACACATCACATAAGTGTCAGGATAGCACCAAGAAGAGATGGTCAGATTCAGCAGACCTGGCACTGACAGCAGAGGACATTCATCAGTCATCACCTGTTCCCAGAGGCCATACATACTAACTGCTGTACCTGGTGGTATCTGGCAGCTATTTCCATCAACAGTGGCTACACATTCCCTGTGGACCAGCAGTGGGGACCATGTCTGCCATGAAGTTTCTGCTAAGTTTCATGTTTCATATAAAAATATGCACATACAAACAGGCACACACACACAAACACACATGCACATACAGACATGCACATACATGCGTTAAGGTCCTCAACGCACATTACAGACGGTGATGTATACTCCTTAAAATTAACAGGCAAGACAACAACACTAATAACAAATCATCGTTTAGCCACTTACTATACAACAAGCTGCTTCCTCACCCCCAAAAATAGCATCTGCATACCTGAGTCTTATTAATTTCTTCATATCTGTTCAATTATTTTTAGAATAAAAAGTGAAGACAGTGTTACTCTATACCAATGGTCCGCGTAATGCTGCATGGGCCAAAGCATAATCTCCAAGTTTTGTCTGTCTGGTGAATTACGACGAAAGTTTGTTTTTCTTTGTTTTGTCTTTTACATTTTTAAATAATTATAAAAATAAACAGAACTTAGTGTGTGGTGTGAAAAATACTTGAAGTTTACATTTCAGTGCCTATAAATAGAGTTTTATAGTAAAACATTTCTAATCATTTGCCTGCATATAGTCTGTAGCCCTCTTACAAAAATAACCCTAAGTCTAGTCTAATCATGAGGAAATTGGAAATTGGAAATGCTCCCAAAAGAGGGGCATTCTCCAACATCTGACCACCGTTTCTCAAAACCATCAAGATCATTTGAAACAAGGAGAGACTGAGAAATTGCCAGAGACCAGAGGAAACTAAGCAAATACGACAGTTAAGCAATTTGGCATCTTGGTTTCTATTAATTAAATAGTTAACTATATGTTCTATTAACTACTTAACTAATAGAACAAAAAGAGGAATAAGGAACAGAAAGAAAACATTAATAGGAAAACTGGCAATATCCCAGTACAATCCGGAGTTTGGTGGATAGTCTTGCCTCAGTGTTGGGTCATTAGTTTGAAAAAGCATACCACGGTCATGTAGAATGTTAATAAAAGGGGAAAACAGATAAGATGTATAAGGAAACATTCTATACCATCTTTGCAACTTCTCTTTAAATTTAAAATTATTCCAAAATAAAAAAGCTTACTAAAAAGTAGAATGGAGGATTTTAATTCTAAGGGAAAGGAAAATTATCCATGTATCTGAAGAACATGGAAGTCAGCGTGAGCTTGTTTCTGGGGGATTATCTTCTCAGATGAAAACGGGCCACTAGATAGTGGGAGGTGGCAGGTCCTGAGGCTTCACGCAGAGCCGCAGACTGCGTTCCTTAGGGGGTTTCTTAGGAGACCCTTTGAAGAAGTGGTGCTCTGCATTAGATACGTAGAAACTTGTGGAAAAGATGAGGATACTGAGGAAAACCACCAATGCAATCCACAATCCAATCCCTTGACAGCCTGCAACTGCACAAAAAAGGAAAAGCAAAGACATAGTAATTAATGTAATGCATACAAACTGATGTCTACCCATCACTTCCAAAAACTGCTTTCGCCAACAGTGAAAACTCAAGTACAGTGTATTCCCCAATGACTTCTATCAGACCATGTATAAAGGGAGACGTTGGATTCACCATTGACTAGTGGATACTGTGGCTCAACAGTCTCCATCTCTGAAACTGTCGATTCTTCCGCTTCTTAAAGGAAAGAAAAACGGGAATCAATATGGTTTGTGTGTAAACCTTACCCACAGTAAGTTGCCCATCAGCCCAAACCGTTTTTCACATCCAGCCTGTGGAATGTGGCATGCTGACACTTGAGAATCTTTTGCTTATTTCCATCGTCCCTTCATGTTTCATCTACTTGGGAAGCCTGTCAAGGAGACATTCAGATATCTCCATCATTTCCATGAAAATGAGAATAATGCTGTGGTAGAGCATTTACACTTCTATAATCTTCCGTTCCATAAAAATGAAAAGTCATGCCTCATAGATGCTACTGAGGGTCTAAAGATTAAAACTCAAGCATATTAACTGCAGTATCACTTATAATATTAAACCAAATAAACAGCAAATATACGGTGGCCATGTCCCTGAATTTGAATCTGATATTTACAAGCTGAACCCTCCTGAGCAAGCTGCCTTATCTTCCTACAATTCAATGTTCCTCACTTAAGACATGAGGTAACAATAGATTCTATCTCACGGGGTGATTGTGGGCAACATATGAGTTCCTATGCCAAAGCACTCAGAAGAGTTATTGCCATGTATAAATAATACATATCCCCCTGCTATTGTCTTTATTAATAATTACTCTTAAATGCTAATTAATAAGGGATTGCATAAATAAATCAGGATACACTCGTAAACTGTGAATTTCTAATTCATCATCTAAGAACTGATTGTATGGAAATAATCAAACATTTTGGAAAGAGATATACGTGCCAAGATGTTCATGGTAAGCATTATTTATGACAGCAAGAAGCCTTTGAAAGCAACCTGAATATCCGCCATGAAAATGATTAAATAAATATGGTTCAGACATGCTATAAATACGATATTAAATCACCATCAGAACCATGAGTTGAAGATAATATAATGTCACGGGAAGCATTTGCAATGTGTTATATGAAACAGCATATATAAAATACTATTTAACCCGAACTAATAAATTCCTTACACAAGTGTACATGCATATATGTAAAATACATAAAGTATATCTAATTATATCATACATATTTGTTATTTTGAGGGGATATTCAGCAACATTTCTAATCAGAAATGTGATCCTATAGATGGGGCAGGGTCCAGATAAAAATGAAAAGAGGCAGTCATGCCTTGGGAGATCATTCTCAGAAGAATTAAATATCTGCTCCAACTTATAATATATTTGAAAAAGTAAAGCGATGCAGAAGCATCATTAATGAAGAATCTGGGAAAAATCCAATGTCATGTTTAGTTGGTTTATTTCCCCCCGTACGAGTGGCCAGGTACCTTTCCGGCAAATTTATTCACAAAGAGGTTCAGATTGAAAAGCGGGGCTCCCGCAGGCTCAGCAGCCTGTGCAGTGTGATCCTTCCGCCAGCGTCAGAAGGTATACAGGTGAACACACGCAGGTTTGGGTTGAGATTTTCAGGTTTTATCTTCTCCCCAAATCCAGGAGGAGCCCAAGGAAAGATTAAAATTCTGATTGCTTTCCAGATACGGAAAAAAGAAATTAAAGGCAAAGCGTAAACAGTCTTTCTTTCCATCACAAATGGGTTTCTCATCTTCATCTTTTATGTAGATATTTTTATACCTTTTGATGCATACAAAATTTAAGAATGCAGGGGTTTTTTTAAATTTATTTCAGTTTTGTGGCAAAATCTTCCACTTACGTGAAATAGCTGAAGTAAAATGCTATGCAAATGTTATCTGAAAGGGTCTATGGAAAGCCATAAACATCAGTTGCCAGGGTCTCACTTTGTCCAAGGGCCAGATCGCAACAAAATATATCTGACTTAGAAATATATATTGAATTTTATAAACCCGCCAAAATATGTCTTGAGGAATACCTGTTAGCGGGACGAGCCACCACCTCTCTCTTGAATCCAAAAGTCAAAATGTTGTATGATCCTTTCTTTCCCATCAGCAGAGGAAGTGACTATTGCAACCCACATTCTGAGTGTGAAATGAGGCCTTGTTCCGTTTCCTGATTTCCAAGACTGTTTTTCAGCACCCAGCTGAATAAAGTACGTCCTGGGAAGACAGAATAAGAAAGTCTTAATGAGGCCCAGCTCGACAGGGCTTCTCATTATTGGCCTGCTTACGAGCTGCAGAGAGAATCAAGCATCGAGGCCCAGAGAAAGACAGAGTGAATCAGTGAGGCTTGCCAGAGAAGTGCAGTGGGAGAAGCTTCCTCCAGCCCGGCGGTGCCAAGGGAAGCTGGCTCCAGAGAAGCCTCAAAGAGCTTCAGGGGAAAGCTAATGGCCCGTTGGAAGGAAGCCACTCCCAGGGTCTTGCAAACCCTGGCAGGAGACGGTGGCCCACAACACTTCCACAGACCTAACCGCCTCAATTTTAGCTGTGCTTGGAACACATACATCATCCCTGGAAATGTGCCTCTGTCAGGATGGAGGAAGGAAGCCCTGAATCCAAACGCTCAGGCAGTGTGACAGGTCCCCTGATACGACCCGCAGACTTGAAGGCCTGCCATCTCCTGGCCACATCTCTATAATGCTAATTACCCGCTGCGCGGCCAATGGGGAAAGAATTCATGGCATTTCCACAGCTGAGGCCATTCCTACAGCATACACAGCAGACAACTCAGGCACAGAGAACCAAGCGCAGGAGGAGGTCTCCTTCCAATAGGCCACCTGGCCAGACTTCCAAAAACCTCCAGCAAGATCAATGCCTGATTAAATACCCAAACGTAGCCACGAGGCGTCGCTGACAATACTCTCCTGTGTCCATGGTCTTGTGTGCCAAGAGCTTGAAAGAACCTTGGTAAGGAAACTGATACTCATCCAGGGCGGTGGTGTTGATGGCACCGCTTAGGGTGAAGGAAAGGGCCAAAGGTCCCCTCCTCTTCTTCTAACCAGGCTTGTATGAAATATTGGTTTATGGTTTATTGACACACCTTCCTCTGTGCTGTTTTCATGGGTTTTACTGATTCGTTGCTCAGCCTGGAACCCCCTCCACCAGGATGTGTGCAGAGATGCAGCCCCTTGTCAGGCTTCCTCAGCCCCCGTCATCTGCCCATCTCCGGTGGATACCACCACCACTTTTCCATAGACGGAATTCCCAGAAAACAGGTCTTGTTCTCGCTTCTAGTCCAATTCTCCCCAGAAAAGGTCACATTTCTGACAAGACTCATTTCTGAAAGGCCCCTATGCGGCTGTCAACTGCCAGTTTGTCCTGGGGCCCCAGATACTTCTTCCACTGTGTATGCCTCAGACATGCATTTCCCGGCTCTCTCCCAGTGGCTCTCAGTAGGTTCCTTCAATTGGCAGGCACTGGTGCAAGGCTGGAGGACAGGAAGAAGGAAGAACTCGAGTAATTGTTTTTCTTCCTGCTTCTTGCAACATTTTCTGCTAATGGCTTTGTCTTCTCTGTGGTTCCAGCTCCACACCCCCCTTACCTTCTTCTCAGATACCCCAGCAACATCACCCAGGACGGCTGCCGGTTCTAACTTCCACCAGTGGGCCCAGCACCTGGGCACCAGCAATATCACCTCTTCCCTCTGTCCCTGCAACCGTAGGAGTGCTAACAGCTTCTTGCAACTCTTAACCTCTGCATTATTTTCTCAACAAACATTCAACCTTTTTTTTTTTTTTTTTTTTTTTTTAGCTTTTCTACACCTACGGAAATAATCCCTATGCTATATCCCTGTGTTAAAATACCTAGAAGGATTTTTTGTTTTCCTAGCTGGAATGTGATTGAGAGGTGCAGCCACCAATCATTTCATCCTATTTTGCTTCCTTAAAAGCATTTATTGCTACCTAAAAATGTCCTGTGTGTATGTTTTGTTTACTTTTCTATCAACCATCAATCCCCCAAAAATGTCCTGAAAGGAAACATTTTTGGTATTTAGGTCACTGTTGCATCCCAATGCCTAGTGGGAGGTATTATATCTGTGCCAAATGAATAAAAGTCTGTGCATCAGCTAAGATGGCCTCTAATTAAAACATGAAAGAAGGTGGATCAAAGGGTGGACGGTGGACCACATGGATAGGTATGTTGTAAGCAAACATGGTAAAATATTAACTGCTGAATCTAGGAGCTGGTATTTGGAGGTTCAACGAGCAATCCTAGCAGCTCTGTCACTACCTAAATAGGAGGCAGCTGGTGCCCTGAGAAGCTGAGACTCCTGGGCTGGAGCCCCGGGCCTGCGTGAGCCCACGGTAGGTACTGAGAGAAGCCACCTGAGAAGCTGAGACCCCTGGGCTGGAGCCCCGGGTCTGCGTGAGCCCACGGTAGGTACTGAGAAAAGTCACATAACCCTTCTGAGGTTCAATTTGTTTTCTCTGTGTTAAATGGGATTTCATATTCTCTCCACTCATCAGGAACACTCTATGAGACAACTTAAATGTGTCCTTAACCTTTGACTTCATTTTGATGGGACCATGCATGGAGTTCATTTGCTCTGGACTTCTCACTAACAAGACTGATCTTCTCCTTTGCCATTATGTATATCAGTAAGGATTCTTTTAGTTGCATTTAAATGCAAAGCACACAGTCACTGCTGGAAAGGCTAGGAGTAGACTGGCTTCAGGCTCAGGTGGATTCAGGGGCAAACATTGGCACCAAGATGTCTTTTCATTCGTTTCTCAGTCCTGCTTTCCGTGGTGCGGCTTTTTGCTGAAGCTCCACATGGTGACAAGAACATCATCTCGTACACAACAGCGTTCAGTCCATCAAGAACTGCTTAGGGTTCCTTTTCCACAAGTCACAGCAGCAGAAGAAAGAAGCCATGCCGCGTGTTACTGTCCCCAGTGTGTCAGTGCTGTCCCTAACCCTATCTCTGTGGCCTGGGGGAAGAATGTATTGAGCATTCCAGCCTGTGCCAGGAAGCCTCCTACTGAGGCCTAAAAAAACTCGGTTTTTCCTGAAGTACAAAGCTGGAAAGTAAAGTACTGGTGGTGTCTTTCCATAGCATTCTTAGATGCTGTGGGAAAACAGGACAGGAAGGGCAAAGGAATGCTAAGCAGAAAAAAATCAACAATTGTTCATTCTCAAACACAAACAAAATAGAAAATAACAATATAATATGACTTATTCAACTGAGCCATCTCGTTAAAAAAGAGAAACCAAGGGTGACTGCAGAGTGTGCCAGATATTTAAGCAGTTATTCTGGAGAAAAAAGTTACTACTGGAATTGACTCTTTATTTTTTTTTAACATTGTTAAGATTAGACCATCTGAACCCAGTGCCACGAACGATCTCATAGATATACTTTATGACATTGAGTCTTCAGTAATAAACTCAATAGGCAAGGACAAAATCGGACATATATGCACGTTAATCCCCCACAAATATGATGTTGACACTTTCACCAATTTCCTCCAGAAGCTTAGGCTAGAGATCCAAAATAGACCCCCTGCTAGTTGCAACCAGAAGACATTTTTCTTCTCATCCAATACAATTTTTAGCATCTAATTAGTTATCAATCTTTTAAAAATGAAATTATGCAGCCATTAAAAAGGATGAGTTTGTGTCCTTTGTAGGGACATGGATGAATCTGGAAACCATCATGTTCAGCAAACTGACACAAGAACAGAAAATCAAACACCACATGTTCTCACTCACAGGCGGGTGTTGAACAATGAGAACACATGGACACAGGGAGGGGAGCATCACACACTGGGGTCTGTGGGGTGGAACTAGGGGAGGGACAGCAGGGGGTGGGGAGGCTGGGGAGGGATAACATGGGAAGAAATGCCAGATATAGGTGATGGGGGGATGGAGGCAGCAAGCCACATTGCCATGTATGTACCTATGCAAGAATCCTGCATGATCTGCACATGTATTCCAGAACCTAAAGTACAATTTGAAAAAATGAAATTAGCACTGAAAATCACATAACAAATTCAGATCTCTGGATTTTATTTAAAAATGTAAAAACATCTGGAAACTGGGACATGAATTTCTCCTGGCAGTAATCGGATGGCCCTCGGTTGCTGCTGAGCCTGTTACATGGGGCCTCTGTCTTAAGGTTTACCACAGTCCCCACCATTCCCTCCTGCCCCATGCCTAGACTGCTTTGCTCATTCATGTCCCCTGCGTGGCCTTCCTGCCACCCCTTGAGGGAGCTGTGTGAGAACAAGGCTGACACTGGGAAAAGCAGCACTGGAGATTGGGACAGAATCCCCACTATATGTTTGAATCCCAGGACCCAGGATGCGTTTATAATCCTGATCAAGGCATTGTCACCTCATCAATACAGTAATTTAATTTATTTATTGAAAAAAAAGGTAAAATACAAGTCATCCAGGGTAACTTGGGGAAGCCAGTTTCTTGTAAGGAATGGCTCACAAAAACTAGAAAGACAGAACCATCATGTTGCTTTTTTCTTGTGGAAAGACCTCTGCTCTGGACTGAACCGTGTCCCCAAAATTCGTATGTTGAAACCGTAACATCCAGTCTGGCTGAATTTGGAGTAAGGGAGTAATTAAGGATAGATAAGTAGGTGACAGTGATGGAGCCCTTGTCTGGTCTGATAGGATCCTTACAAGGAGAGAGAACAGATGCTCACTATTTCTCTCTGCTACATGAAGACACTCTAAGAAGGTGATTGCGAGCTGGGAAGAAATCCCTGGAACTAATCAGCAGGCACTTTGCTCTTGGGCTTCCTATATCCAGAACTGTGAGAAAATGAAATTTAAGCCAACCAGTCTATAGTATTTTATGGCAGTGCTGGAAGACTCATCCAACTACCTTAAGATTTTAAAATTAAGACTTTAAAAATGACCATAATACTTGTTTATGTATTTTTTTTTTTTGAGACGGAATTTGGCTCTGTTGCCCTGCCTGGAGTGCAGAGGCACGATCTCAGCTCACTGCAACCTCCACCTCCCAGGTTCAAGCGATTCTGCTGCCTCAGCCTCCTGAGTAGCTGCGACTATAGGCACATGCCACCATGCCTGGCTAAGTTTTGTATTTTTAGTAGAGAGGGGGTTTCAACGTATTGGCCAGGCTGGTCTTGAACTCCTGATCTTGTAAGCTGCCTGCCTCAGGCTTCCAAAGTGCTAGGATTACATTGTTTATGTATTAATGGATGCTTCACAAGAGTTGAAAAAGTGTCAGCTCAGGAGCTCAACTGTCACTCCTGCCACCTTTTTCACGGTATTGTATTGCTGTTATATTATGTTTAACTTATGGTACAAAAAACAGATGTATCATTTCTATCAGAACTACTTATGTAAAGGTCCCTATTACACATATGACACAGCCAATACATATCCAAAGTGGAAGACACAGTTTTATCCCTGGGAATGAATAATTTAGTTGGGAAGAGAAGATGTATGCTCACAACAAACACTGATGCATGAATGAAAATACATAATACAGTGCTAAAAGTGCTCAGTAGTTTTAACTATTGTCAGAGTTTAAAAAAGAAAAGATCAATGAGTTTGAAATAATGACAATTATGTAATGAAATTAATCTTAACTGTTACTTGCTAACTATACATCAAGCGTGAGTTAAGTACTTCACAACTACCAAGATAAGAGGTTAAGAAGTTTGCCCACTGGCACAAAACTAACAACAGGTGAGTTAGAATTTGAACTCGGGCTCCAGAGGCTGTGCCCAGATGAACTGTTTCCATCTTGGTACTTTAACTAGCTGCAGGCTGTATGCAAGTTTCCCTTGGAACTGATGGCTGGTGAAAGTCACAGGCTCTGTCATGTCCTTTTCTTGGGTCCCCCAGTAGACAGTCCTGGTTAGTACCCAAAGCAGGCATCATCATTGTTTTAATTAATAATATGTCATGAAATTTCCATGGATTAAAACCTATAAAGAGGAACTCAATGTAATCCCAGCTACTCAGGAGGCTGAGGCAGAGAATTGCTTGAACCCGGGAGGTGGGGGTTACAGTGAGCCGAGATCATGCCACTGCACTCCAGCCTGGGCTACATAGCAAGACTCCATCTCAAGAAAAAACAGAAACACAAGGAAAAAGAACATACAAGATTTGTTATCCCACAAACTTTGGAAATCTCCAACCCAAAGTCACAATAAGAACAGTTTGAACAAGCACCTTGGAGGGAACGGAAAGACAAAAACTCTATCCCTTACTCCCCAAACCCAGCCAAGGACTTACTTTGTGCCAGATCTTAACTACTTGCTGAGGATGTGGAAATGTACAAGGCATGACTTCTGGTCAGCAGATGTGGTGGAGAGGACAAACCCAAAAATCAAATGCCGTGTGTAATGCACTGTAGCGTATACATGTGTACATTGCGTGTGGAAAGTCAGCCTGGGAGGGAAGAACCTCCATCCTTTCTCTGAAAAAGCACACATCTGAGCTGGTTTTGAAGGATTAGAAGAAGTGAATGGGAAACGCATGAGTGTCTGTTGAGGACAGACAGATAAACTCTACATGTAGGGGTATGGAGAGCCAAAAGATTAGTATCAAGCAAAAGCAAATTACTGTTTATGGAGAACAGAGTTACAACAATACCAGAGTCTGGCATCTGGTGGTTCTTCCTGTCCGATACCCACACTTCTCTCTGAAAAACATTCTGATTGTCCCTTAGGCCCCACTCTTTTCTCATTTTCGGTCCCTGTGGTCTGGGTGTGATGAACCCCACCCCAACCCTAGTTCCAAGAGTTGTCATGATGCCTGCAGTCATGACCTCACAGCATTCCATGCACCTGGAGCCTGGATACAGTGATGCCTTCAGGCGCGGTATGCCATCACAGGCAACTCAGGAACACCTCTCCAGCCCCAGGACTTCTGCTGGAACTGCTGGGAGTTAGAAGGTTTCTTCCCATGGAGGGGCAAACTTTCTAGGTATCTGAAGATGTTGAAGACCATTTCCTGGAACCACAGCGGTAAGTATCCAGAGGATGAGAAGGCATAGCCTCTAGGAGAGTCTGAGAGTTCAGTATGATTGAAAGATTAAGTTCAGGAGAAGGGACGAGCTGCAAATCACAAGCTGGAGAGTTTTAGGTAAGAGCCATATCACAAAAAGTCATTAAGCATTTTAAAATGCTTAGCCTTTAACCGAAGAGTAATGGAAAGGCACTGACATGACCTAATCACAAATGAGAAGATTTGAGTACATATTATCTCTCTACAACGATGGAGAATAGACTGGAAGCAGGCAGGGACAAGGACAGGAAACCCTGCGAGGGCCGGCTAGATTGACTCTGTAAGAAAAGCCATGAAGATAGAAAGAAGCAGATGGTTGCCAAAGATACTTGTGAAATACGAAGGTACTATATCAAACTACACATGGATCTGAATCTCAGAAAAGAGCTCCGAGCTAGGGAGAGAGATTTAGAAGCCTTCAGCAGAAAGAGGATAATTTAAGCCTCAGGAGTAGATGAAATTACCCAGAGAACGTGCGTAACGAGAAGAGAACCTGGAACAAAAGGGGCCAACTTTTAGGATCTGTCAGACAACAAGGAGCTCAAGACTGAGAAGTGCTAGTCCAGACTGCACCATTTTGTAAGCTCCCTGCCATTTTTCAGACCTTGGTCAAAGTGAAACCTTCCACGAGTGTTCGTTCGGACTATGAGAATCTGCCAGCCCAATAGCCTGACTTTATCACATCTGCTAAGAAAAGGTCCAAGGAACATCACTATCCCATTCTGCGGGAACAAGGCCCACACTGCCTCATTACGGGAACGTCTTATCAACATCGTCCCTGTCAGTAAGCCACACTGCTCAGACCCTCCTGCCCATGCCAGTAAGCGGCGGTGGGCACTGGCATTAAGCTGGTCCTCCACCTCCGCAGTTCGTGCTGGACATAAATGCCTGGATTTGCTGTCGAGCCGCCCTCTCTCTCTCTCTCTCTCTCTCTGTGTGTCTTTAACCCTCGCTTTCCCTTTGAAACCTAACAAGAAGCAGGAGCCAGGAAGGCAGGAGGGAGTCAGAAGTCCATCCTGTTAAGAACAGCCAAAGGAATAGTGTACAGTGATTTTCAAAGCGAGTTCCAGAAACTCTTGGAGCTCCCACGACCCTTGTAGGAGGTCCACACCAGCCAAAATATCTCTATATGGGTACTAAGGTGTTTTTTGTCGATTTCATTCTCATGATCACATGAATGCAGAATGGAGGTTACCAAAGGCTCCTGGAAAGCTGAGATTGCAAAGACTGGAGAAAAACATTTGCAATTACTCTCTTTTAATTTTTAAAAAACATCAATGTTTATAAGCAAAATTGCTTTTGCAGTGGGGTGGTTCTCAACCATGTAAGGTTAAACAAAACCTGTGATCGAAGTGTGAGAAGTGCAGCCATAGAGAGCTTCACAGAGGGCATCAGTATTAATGTCAAACGTTACTGTAAGCCTCAAGGGAACTAACCAATCAGAAGCAGCCATCGACTTTAACAGTGGACTCGACTCGCTTGTGAGAGCAGTTCAGTGTTGCGGCAGCAGAGACATGGCACAGTGGCTGAGAGTGAGCAGGAGCTGTGGACGTCGAATAATGAATGAAGGAACCATTCTTTCTGTGAGTATCCAGACCAACTCATGGTAGCACAAACCCATTTCCTCTTCTACTGCCCTTGGTAGAAAAGGAATGGCTACCACCAAGGCCATTAACTGGACGTTTCTGCACCACTGGGAGCTGAGTGCCATGAGGTCTTTAGTTCTATTCAGCCACCCCCTTTCCAAAGCCTAAACCTGAAGCACCTCGGCGAATGGCCATGAAGAGGTTTGTCACATGGGTAGTCATGGCAACGGTATGTCAGCCTGTGCTCTGTTTTCAGCCTTTTGTTGTTAACAGGACAATAAGGAGGGCAGGGAGGCTCTTCTGCGGAATCTTAAATGGAGTTTGCTGAAGCAAAGTCCAAAACACAAGAAAACATCTGAGTGATCTTGATTTGCTTAAGCAAATTAACATTCTCTGTGTCTCTCCCTTTGGACTTAATCTTTGACCAGGCCAACGGTGGTTGTCCGTGCAGAAAAGGATGTAGAGGCCTGAGGCTGCTGTCCGTAGAAAGGTCTGCTTCTAAGGTGGTCCTGTGCCTGCTCTCTGGAAGCTTGGATTTTGTGAGAGTTTAGCAGTCCCTAACTGAGAAGAGTGGTACACTGTGATAAAACTCTTCGTACAAAAAACAGTTTATGCTGAACATTTGCTTTCTTTTTAGGAGTTTTGGATTTGGGTAATGATAGGCAGAAAGTACCTAGGCAACCAGGCCTCAGCAAAGACCCTGGGTGCTGCATTTCTTTCCTTCCTTCCTTCCTCCCTCCCTCCCTCCTTTCTTTCTCTCTCTCTCTCTCTCTCTCTCTTTCTTTCTCTTCTTTCTTGTCAGAGTCTCGCTCTGCCACCCAGACTAGAGTCCAGTGGCACAATCTTGGCTCACTGCTACATTCGCCTCCCAGTTCAAGTGATTCTCCTGCCTGAGCCTCCGCAGTAGCTGGGATTGCAGGCACCTATCACCACGCCTGCCTAATTTTTTTTTTTTTTCTTAGAGACAGGGTTTTGCCCTGTTGGCCAGGCTGGTCTCAAACTCCTGATCTCAGGTGATCCACCCGCCTTGGGTTCCCAAAATGCTAGGATTACAGGCGTGAGCCACTGCGCCTGGTCTGGTGATGCATTTCTTTTTCTTTTTCTTTTTTTTAAATTTATTTTATTGCATTTTAGGTTTGGGGGTATATGTGAAGGACATGCAAGATTGTTGCATAGGTACACACATGGCAGTGTGATTTGCTGCCTTCCTCCCCTTCACCCATATTTGGCATTTATCCCCATGGTATCTCTCCCCAACTCCCCACCCCCCACTGTCCCTCCCCTATTTTCCCCCAACAGACTCCACTGTGTAGTGCTCCTCTCCCTGTGTCCATGTGTTCTCATTGTTCAACACCCACCTATGAGTGAGAACACACGGTGTTTGATCTTCTGCTCTTGTGTCAGTTTGCTGAGAATGATCGTTTCCAGGTTCATCCATGTCCCTACAAAGGACACGAACTCATCGTTTTTGATGGCTGCATAATATTCCATGGTGTATATGTGCCACATTTTCCCTGTCCAGTGATGCATTTCTAATGTGCTTCCCTGATCAACATTTTGCAATGCTGTTACCATAGGATGCAAAAGCTGGCACCTCACGGACGACTGCAGTGGGCAGGGATTCCTGGAAGCTTGTGCTCTGCGACCTATAGACTTTGCTATGTGAGCCTTTTCCCTTTGCTGATTTCGCTTTACGTCTTTTGTCGTGATAATTCTCAGCTGCAAGTAAGCCTGTGTACTGAATCCCTTGAGTTCTTACAGAGAGTAAGTGAATCTGAGGGTAGTTTGGGGGACCCTGCAACACAGTTTATCACCAAGTATAGGCCAATGCAAGAGTGACCTTCAGAACATGTGCAAGAGCTACCAGAGGAGTATTTCTTACACTCAGTGGATTCTGTAAGGGTATGAGGACTGGGGATGTCAAAGCCGTGCTGCCACCACCAGTGAGGAGCCCAGAGGTACCAGGTGTCCTGTTCTGGGAGGTGTCCTGAAGCTGGGAGAGGAAAGCAACACCACGGGAACCACTGTGAAAGGACATTCCTGTACCTGCACAGCGCCCATTACACGAGGCGTTCAGAAAAACAGTCCATGGAGGCCCATGAAGTCTCATGTCTTAGGTTTTTTTTTAAAAAAAGTTTCTGGCCAGGCATGGTGGTTCATCTCTGTAATCCCAGCACTTTGGAGGCTGAAGGTTTTGGATCACATTTGGTCAGGAGTTCAAGACCAGCCTGGCAAACATGGTGAAACCCCATCTCTACTAACAATAAAAAAATTAGTCAGGTGTGGTGGCACATGCCTGTAATCCCAGCTACTCGTGAGGCTGCGGCAGGGGAATCACTTGAACCTGGGAGACTGAGGTTACAGTGGGCTGTGATCGTGCCGTTGCACTCTAGCCTGGGTGACAAAGGAAGATTCAGTCTCAAGAAAAAAATTAAACAAACAACAACAACAAAACCTCTACCTTCAAAGAGGGAAGGATACACCATGGAGTCTCAAATCCTTAAAAAGTGAAGAAGAAAAGTGATGAACATATTCTTATTTTATAAAAATTGACCAACCACAGACAAGATAATGAAGACATCTGTCTTTCTCAAATTCTTTTGTAAAGACTGGAATAGCTAGTCAATAACTTTCCAGTGACAAAATGGGTTACACCAATAGTCCTACCATTCATTTCATACTTTTTATGTGGATAATACTTTGACACATAAATTATTGTAACTTCTCCAGTTTTGCCAGAGATCCTGAATCCACTTAGTCACCCCACTCTGAATTCCTTCCTGTACCCAAAGACAGAAATGAAAGAACCTGGCTCATTAATTTGAAAAATTAAACAAACCTAATCCTTTTCCTAGCTGAGTTTTCCATAAAATTCCTCAACAGAATCTGTCCTCCATGCTATCCTACCCCAAAAGCTAAGGTAAAACTAGTAAGAGCTGTCTCTTTCAAGGACACAGTCAATCCTTATTACAACATTCTACTTCCTTATCTCTGATGACTACGACAATCTTTACGGTAGAAAACACTTAAATTTCCTCAGCAATAATAAGAATGCATCTTATGAGACCATGTAAAGGTTACTAGTAGCTCCAATCTAATCAATATAAATTTGAATTGGGCCGGCCACTCATCACTCCTATATACGCATGTACACACACACACAAACACACACACATGCACACACATAAAGTCAATATTCATCATTGACAGATTCTGTATTTGCAAATTTGCCCCCTCACTCACCCTTATTTTTAATCCCAAAATCAATACTCGTGGAACATCTAAGGTCATTTTTGTACATGGGCAGAGAAGCAAAAAATGTGAATCATCCAACCTGAGGTCCAAAAAGGCAGCACTCTCCACTCCGGTCCAGCTCTGTAAGCAAGGGTCCTTCTGTGGTCTACTCAGTTCCATGCTTTTCCTATTTTTGTTTATTTTGAGAGTATTTTTGCTGTTTGAAACAGCCTGCAAATTTGGTACTGAAGTGCCATGTAGTTAATTCCTAAGCACAAGGAAGTTGTTGTGTGCCTTATGGAGAAAATATGTGTGTTAGATAAACTTTGCTCAGGCATAAGTTATGCAGTACTGTCATCTGTGAATTCAATGTTATTATTCAATAATTTATATTAAGTAAGGTGTCTTTATACACAAGTACACATAAAGTTATATACTGATCAGTCGATGAAAACTTTGTCAACAAAGACTAAGAGAAACCTATCTCTGCAGTTTCCCTAAAAGCAGTGGTTTGGTATATGTTAATTCATCGGAATATAATAGCTATGAATAATAGAAATTGTGTATATGATATATACACGCATACACACAAATACACACACACGTTTGTGTGTGTGTGTGTAGATTGTCAGAGGGAATTAGAACTATAAATTTGAGAGAAAGAAATTAACCAAATTAAGAATGTTTCTTACTCTGACTTTTTTTTTTTTCACAGAGAGCTTGTGGAATGGAATGACTCTCTAGAGTTGCAGACTGAAGGTGTATTTTCATCTGACTTTGGTGATTGTGTTTCTAATCTCTGTGGGAATAAGGTGTGCTTGGGGTGAGGATGGGCAAATGTAGAACTCGCTAAACTGCCCAGTCACATGGAGTTGCATCTTATTTAAAACTCAGCCATTGCCACCCCCCTCGGGGAATCTCTGACTTCAGTTTGAGTGTTCAGTGAAGCCTTATGAAAAGAGGGCTCAATCTCTAAAGTTTACATCGAAGCTGAATACACCCAGCATCAAATTATTCCCAAAAAAGCCTCTTTAAATCGAAACCTCCCATAAAGATGGTGAAGTTCTGTATTGTGATATAGTTAGCATGGGTGGCTTTTCCTTCAGCACTGTGACAGATTGCTGCTGTTTCTGTTGAGCCCCAGTTGAAGATCTTGAGTTTAAAGCACCAAGTTGTAAAATAGTTACACACACACACACACACACACACACACACACACACACCTCACAGAGCACCTTGCCTCTAAAGACAAGAATGACAAGAGAAAAACCTCAAAGAAAGGAATCCACAGAGTTGCTCTGAGACTCACATGGCCCCACTGGGCACGGACACACTGAGTGGGTACATGGGCTGAGGTGTCTGTGTTTTCGCCATTGTACACCATGGTGTCTCCCACTCTGGGACGGACGCATACACAGCGACTGTGAAAGCTAAATGTGTACAGTCCTAAATCAAGATCAGTTCTGTGGAGGAGAGGATAATTGTAAACTTCTTTATTTGTTGGCTGTAAGTATTTGAATAAGGATATTAGAATGCCCAACATTTTCAGCAACCTGATGTGTAAGATGTCTTCGAGCTTGTCAATAGGAAAGTCCATGATAACAATGACTGTGGAAGAAAGGGCAAGAATGATGAAGGACTCAGCTTCCTGTGCACGTGTGGTGTGCCAGGCGCGGATATGTGAGCTTTCCATTTCTTACTTCACGTACATCTCACCACAATGCTGTCATGTAATCGATTACTGGCCCCATTTTACAGACAAGAAAAATGAGATGCAGAGACATGAAGCCACCCATCCCACAGCGCACAGCAAGGGCATGGTGAAGGCAGAATTTACAGGTGGGCCTTCAGGTTCCAGGACCTATGCTTTTAATAACTCCACGACAACAAACGTCGTGATGATGGCATCGTTTGCAGGAAGAATATCCTGATAATAAAGACAACAAAGGGGGGGCGTAGAGTAAGAAATAAAAATGAAATTGTCAGACCCTCAACTCTGCTAAGAAGCCTATATAAATAGAAAGCTTTGCGAAGCCTGCTCCCACATTTATTGCAGCTGTTATGGCCTAGAGAATGCTTCCTGCTGCATTATTTTCTATATAAATGATGCTTAAGAGTTTGAGTTTTTCGCCGTTTTGGAAATATAATTAAAGCTGTGGACCCTATCCAGAGGAAAAAAATAAACACAATCACAACATTTCAGAAAAAAAAAAATTAAGAGAAAGTTGATGCCGTAATACTTATCAGTGAACTGCAGGAATCTCAGCCTACAGGGTAATTATTTCTGCTCTAAAACTATTCATGATATTTTTCTTTCAGACCTCAATGGCAGGAACACCTTCATGGTCCCTTTATAGCTGGTGTTTTCTTCTCATGGACAATGAGAAACATGTAACAAATTGTGTTTCCTTTTTGCCAGGAAGCTCTGAGTTAAAGCTTTGCTTCCCTCTCAGGAACTATCAAAGAGGCATAAGCCGTACACCCTGGCCCAACATTTTTCTTGGATTTGATTCCCTTTGGATTGTTGTAGCTTTATTTTACATTTGTTACATCTATTTCTCTGCGCTGTCTTATGTATCATCAAATGCTGTTTCAGATGTCAACCATGAACTAAAGTACATCTTGGAATTATTAGAGAAACAGAGGAATATAATTATATAAAGTAACAAATACAAATGCAATGCTGATTTTTTTTTTCCTTAAGAAGTTTTTAACAATTGCTGGGGAGGAATCTGCTTTTCACCGAAGTTTCAATGTTTTCAGGTCCTTTAATACCAGGTGTGAAACTTACTCACTAGGTTGAATTATAGAAAGTTTTACCACTGTCCTCTGCCTCATTTATTCTCACTGTAAATATGAGAATTGAAAGTCTTCCTTATTCTTGCTTTCTGAAGGATTCTATACAAACAGTTGAGGTGCTATTTAGTAAACTACTAGAAACATGGGGAAGTGAACTAAGGAGATATGAGCTATGAAATGATCCGTTTAAAGAAAATACATGGGAAAATCAGGTCTATGTTTCTGACAAGTCAAATGTATAATATATACATATCTACATACACAAATGCATATACATATGCGTGTGTGTGTGTGTGTGTGTGTGTGGCCTTTCTCATCACCTCTATTGTCGCACTCATTCTATTCTATATGAAGGAATCATTTCCTGTTCTCTCCACCATGGCCACCTGGTCCAAGCCACCATCTGCATGCACCTGGATGCCTGCATAATCTCAGCTGACATTTCCCATGTCTATTCTTGTTTCTTTTGAGCCCAGTCTCCTCCCTCGCAGCAGCAGAGTGAGTCTATTAAAAAGTGAAACAGGGGGCAGCAGCAAAGAGAAAACAAAACACACAAGCAAAAAAAAAAAAAGTGAAACAATGTCTCTCATTTCTTGGCTCAAAACTCTCCAATAGTTTCCTGATGGTTTAGAATAAAATGTAAGTTCTTGCCATGGGGTACCACGTAGGTTTAGGTTCAGCTGTAAGTCACAGGGAAAAAAAAATATATATATATATATATATACATATACACACACACACACACATGCCTTAAAAAAATATAAATTAATTTATCTCTTGTGCTCACAAAGTCCAGCAGCCATCAACCAATGCTGGGGCAGCACAGCCACAGTGGAGACCCAGGCTTCATTCCTCTTTCTGTCCACTGTGCAGCTTCCATTTCCAGGGAGCACCTCGTGGTCCGAAATGGCTGCTAGCGTTCCTGTTGTTACTAATGGTTCATTCTTCATCCACAACATAGGTACAAAGAAAGGCAACTTCCTCCACTGAACTTCGCTTCCTGGAATTTATAGGTACCACCCCCTTTTTAATATTAAATCTTAAAACCTAGCTGTGCCAGGTGGTGGGCGCCTGTAATCCCAGCTACTTGGGAGGCTGAGGCAGGAGAATCGCTTGAGTCCAGAAGATGGAGGTTGCAGGAAGCCAAGATTGCACCACTGCACTCCAGCCTGGTTGACAGCGAAAGATTCCATCTTAAATAAATAAATAAACCTTAGAAGCTGGTCACAGAGCCACACCCTGCTGCAGAAGAGGCTGGCAAAGGCAGTCCTTATTCTGGGTGATCAAGTGCCCAGGTAAACATCAGGAGTTTTGCTCCGAGGAAGAGACGGGAGAGTGGGTACTCAGGCCAGCTCCAACCTGGGACATGCTTGGCCTGCCTGGACCACATGGGCAGGACTCTGCCCACCTCCCTGATGCATCCCCCACCCCTTTCCCACCCTCACTCTGCTCCAGCCACATGGCTGTCTCACCCCTGTTCTTCCGTGCACCCAGCTAATTCCAGCCTCTGGGCTAGCTGTTCCCTTGCCCGGACAGCTCCTCCCCAAATATTTTCTGGCCTCTTCCCTCACTTCACTCAAGTGTCTGCTCCCAAGTAAGCCTCCCGGGGGAGATTTCTCTGCTCACTCCATCACCAGTAGCCCCTGTCACTCTGTCTCCTTATCCAGCTTTATTCTGCACCCTGACACTGGAGATCTGTTCTGACATTTCAAAAAGGAAAAAAAAAGAGAAGATATCTGCTACCCCACCCTCGTCTCTGCCTCTCTGGACGCCTTGAAAGAAAATGGCAGTATTTAAAAAACACTATATTTAAAAGTTCAACCTGGCTCCTGAGGGAACCTGAAAACTCAAAGAGAGTGGATATCCCAGAATTTCAGACTGCAGATGACCTTTGGAAAGCAAAAACTTTTTTTTTTTTTTTCTCGCTGAAAATTGGCAGTATATCCTTCCTAGCGATTTTCCAGCTGAGCTGAAGGAGCTTTAGGCAGGAGGCAGCTGGAGAAAAACGTGCTTAGAAGATCTGTGTGTACGTGAGCTAGGGTAGAGCTCTCCGCGTTGAGAGCAGAGACCTGAGAAGGCCCTGGACTGCAAGATAAGTTTAACCAAAAGGCGATCTCGCTGCTTTGCTCAGAGCCCAGCCTTGCGCGCTGTTAGCTCAGGCCCGTGCGGGCAGCAGGCAAATGACATTCTCCTAGCGCTCCGGCCCTCAGGTGCCCTGGAGCCCTGAACAGAGGCGCAGCCGCCTTCCCAGCCTTAGGTGAGACTTCGCACGCTATCCACGCAACCACGCGTGGTACCAGTAACCAGGGCAGAAGGGCGCGTGGGTCGCTCTTCCGGACCTGGAAGCCTCCTCCTCCGCTACTCATGTGGGTCCGCTTGATTCTCCCCGGGCCCTACGTGTGCATGATGATAACGGCGCTGGTTAACAGCTGCTAAGCTTTTCGTGTGCTTCAGGCGCTGTGCTCTGTGCCCAAGGCACCCGCTAAATTCCCTCTGAGATGGAGAAATCCCCGCTGCAGAGATGCGGGAGTGGGGTGAAAGGCCTTCTGGAGAGCCCAGGTCTGTTCTACACTCTTGTACCCACTCCCCAGAGGCCTCCCAACCTCTCCTAGCCATCCTGAAACCACATCGGACTGGATCTCAGGTATCTGTCGAGAGGATCCCACATTTCTGCCAACCTGGGGTGCCCTGCGAGCTTCGCTGTGAACACCTGCTCCCTCGTGGGCGCAGCCTGGCTCTCAGGACCACTGGGTGGAAGGGAAACAGGTGCAGAGGGACCCGCCCCTCGCTGGGATCTTCCCAATCTTAATTTAACTGAACTGGAGTGAGGGAGGCATGGAGCTCCACGGTTGGGAAAAAGGAGTGCAAAGAACCGGGCTCCCCATTCTCACAGTCCCGCCAAGTCCTGGGGAGGGGGAAAGCGGGGGACAGGACCCCTCCGCCACCTCCCCCTGACGCTGCATCTGCACGTGGTCCACGGGAGGTCCAGGTAGGGGATACCGTCCGCGGAGTCTCACGGGGTCCGCCTTTCCAGCGCCCCCGCCGATCCCCGAATAAAGCCCGCGTTCAGGGTGTCCCCTCACCCCGCACCCAGAGAGGCCGTTCCGCAGACTCCCTCTCCGCTCGGCCTCACCTGTGCCGGGGAAGGCGCAAAGCACCGGGCCCAGCGCGCCGCACCTGCCGGGGCCGCGTCCTCCCAGAGCGTCGGGTCCCTGGCGCCCGCGGCCGTTGGTAGCAGGCGGGCTGCGTCTCCTCGGGTCCTCTTCGTCGCCGCTCCAGCTCCCGCGGCCGCCCGCGCTGGAGACCTCACAACTTTTCTGAACTGCCGCCTCCAGTTTCCGTCGTTCTCGGGCTCCAGGACGGTCCCCTGCGCCGTCGCCGCCCGGATCCGGAGCCCGAGACCGGCCTGGGCGCAGGATGAGAGAGCGCGGGCGGCGGGGAGGGGAAACCGAGCCGCGGCTGCTGCTGGCGGGCCCGGGGACGGAGAGGAGATGGGGCCGTCAACCGGGGCTGGAACCGCCTGTCTGCTTGGACCAGCTCCTCTGGCGCGGAAACTCCGCGTTCGCAGACTCCCGCAGACCTGGAGACTTTGGCCGGGATCCCGGGACGCCGAGAGGGACCCAGCCCTTCCCCACCTCCCTCCTGGCCGCGGCTCCGGGCGGGTGGTCAGCGCTCCTCTTCCTCTGTAAACGGCGGGTCACATTTGCGGATGCCAGGGGAGCTCGTGCTTTCGGAAATTAAAAATCCCATCCAGTGGATTCGGAACCGCCTTCCAGACACACGGAGAGGGGAAAAAAAGCAGCGTGGACGACGGTGGGAACCAGGGGATGTACACGTATTTATATAAACGGACGTGTACCTGCATTTATAAATGTGCAGGGGAAGACTCGAACATGCGAAAACACACCAGAAACTAATCACGGAAGAAGGGGTAATCGTTCACTGTTTACCATTATTTACTCGTTGAATTTTTAACACAGTAAGGCTGTGCTAACGATTTAGGTGGAAGAGCCCCCCTTTTCCCCGCAGAACTGTTCCCGCAATGGCAGGTTTTTAAGTTGGCTTGGTTTGGGCTTTGCACAAAGGAGTAGGAGAAATCCAAACCTTCCGTCTTCCCCCAGCCTTTCCCGCTGATTTGCACCCAGTGCGCTATCTCTTCTTTCATGGAAGTTGCCTCTGCCACGGCCCAACCAGATTATTTCTGTTCTGACTTGATCTGCAGGGAATGGGACTCAACCTGGCCGCTCTCCTGACCCTGCCTCTGTTGAATGAACAGCACTCAGACACCAGCCTCATCCCCCACCCCCACCCCAAAACCCAGGGCAGCACCCTCTGTGTCTGCTACCCCTGGAGGCAGACCCCAGTCCCCCACACACCTAGGGCTGACTCAGTGCAACCTCAGAAAAGAAGCCTGATTGCTAGCCAAGGGTCACAGCAGTATCCTTCATTGTAGCACCCTAGGGAGCCCTGAGCCTGAAACAGAAGGAAAAAATCCTGTGATTAAATGACAATGAAAGCCATAGATGCTAGCAATGAAGAATCAATCTTTGTCTCCAAATTTGGGCACAGGAAAATAACCCTCAACAGGGCTAAGAGAAGAGAGGTGGGCTTGGACAACCCTCTCATCCTGGGAGTGTGCCCCTGATAAAGCTCATTGGAGAGTTCTAGTCCCAGGATGGGCTTGACACCAGCCCACTGGTTTTCTTAGTTAGTTCCATTTGCCTGCAGTGGGGAGAAGGCAGCTGTGATAACATCTCAGCCAGGCCAAGGTGAGTTAGGAATAGCACTGACTAGTCCCAAATGGAAAAACCCAAACAACAGCTGAAACAAGAACTACGCAAAGAAACTCAGGATAACTGAAAACCCCAAAGAGGGAGCGAAAACAGCCAAAACCCCAGTCAAGGTGACAGATCCATGACTTTTCTGGGCAAACTCAATTAAGGGAGAAAGAGGGCATTAATGAGGGAGTCCCTAAAATTCCCTCTGCACTGGTCTGATCTCACACTGCTAATGAAGACATTTTTGAAGCTGGGTAATATACAAAGAAAAGCTGTTCAATGGATTGCACAGTTTTACATGGCTGGAAGGCCTCACAGTCATGGTGAAAGGCAAAGAGAAGTAAAGCCATGTCTTACATGGCGGTAGGCAAGAGTGTGTGTGCAGGGGAATGCCTCTTTATAAAACCATCAGATCTTGTGAGACTTATTCACTACCATGAGAACAGTGTGGGGAAACCGCCCCTATGATTCAATTATGTCCATCTGGCCCCGCCCTTGGCATGTGGGGATTATTACAATTCAAGGTGAGATTTCGGTGGGAACACAGCCAAACCATATCATCCTCTTTTTCTCGAACATCTAATGATTGTTCAACTCCCTAATTAAAGAAACACCCATTAAATCGGAATGCTAGGTGGTCCCAGGAGAAGTGGGAAAATGCGAAGCAGCAATTTCAGGTAACTGTAGGAAAGGAGCTGTTAGAAGTAGCGACAAGGACAAAGACAAGCCTGGGCTGATAAGACCCCAACAAACAGGGTGGGGGCCAAAGCTGGTTGAGACCAGCTGGATCTGACATGGTAATGGACTTGAACTTGACTTATGCCCTACCCTAGACCTAACTGTACACTCATTACCATCCAAAATTGCAGGCCCACCCGCACCATGACATATTTAGTATAAAAATGGGTGGTACCCCAATTCTAAGAAGTCTCTACTTTTTTTTAGAAAAATCTCATGATTATTCTATCCCCTAATTAGAAGAGCCCATAAATTATGAACCCAAACTCTGCTGTGCTCTTCTCACTCTCCCGAGCATGCCTGCACTTCTCTTACATGTGTACTTTGTTTTACAGTAAAAGGTTCTTGCCTTTTGCTTTGCTCTGATTTACCCTCAAATTCTTTCTCGCTATGATGTCAAGAACCTGGACACTGCTGGGGCTAGGGTCTCACTGGCATCCAGAGACCCTCCTGAGCCCTCTGGCAACAAAAGGGTAGTTGCAAAATGTGGGTTTCGATAGGTCTGCATAGAAAAAAAAATACTGCTGAGAATTTCCCAAGTCTCCTTTGATTTGTGTAGCCTAGACATGACCTTGGGAAGTAGTTGCAGTTATAAAGCAGATGCAGACTGCCTGGTCTTCCTAAAGCAGCAGAGATATGTCATTTTCTCTCTTTCCTTCCCTCCCTTTCTCTGACACAGGCACACACACACACACACACACACACACACACACACACACATTCATTCACTTAAATATTGCTCTCCTCCTCAGTCCACTGAGAAATAAAACATAGCCCATTATTTCCAACTGATGGATTAGGACCTCATTCACCCTTCCTTCCTCCTAGAAGAGAATATGAACAACGAAGCTGTAAAGCTGTGACCAGAGTCCCCAGCTCTCCCTCCTCTGTCTTTACTTGCTGATTGTCACTTGATCTGAGTCAAAAGACCGAGAAGCAATACTAGCTGATTATCTCTCTCTTGTGTCACCCTGCCCGGCCCCCATGTGAGTTCCCTAGAGTGTGACTAAATGGAGCAGTGCTTCCCGTCTCTCCAGTGGGGCAGAGCACGGTGTGCGTCACAGGAACATGTGTGGCATGAATGACTCCTGGGAAGCCGCACAGTGGTAGCCTCATTTAAACAGTGGAGGGACCGAGAGGCAGACATGTCAAATTAAAGTCATCTACCTTCCAATAGACCTGCAGATGCTCTTCTAGGCATAATACTTGGAATAACTTATTCAATCCTTATGAAAACCCTCAAAGTATGTACTCTCATAGTATCAATTTTGCACACAAGAAAATAAATGCTTAAAACAAATGCTTAAAGAAGTCCAGTTACTTACTTGCTCAGGGTCACACAGCTGGTAGGTGTTCAAGCCAAGATTCCAACTTAGATAGTCTAGTGTTAGAACGCACATTTACTAGACAATGTATTTATTTATTTGTTTGTTTATTTAACTTACTTATTTGAGATGAGGCCTTAGTGTCTCCCAGGCTGAAGAACAGTGGCATAGTCATAGCTTACTGAAGCCTTGATCTCCTGGGCTCAAGCGATCCTCCCATCTCACACTCTTCAAAGTAGCAGGACCTACAAGTGGGCACCACCATGCTTAGCTACTTTTTTATTTTTAGCAGAGATGAGGTCTCACTATGTTGTCCAGGCTGGACAATTTTTTTCCCTCAGTTTTATTGAGGTAAAATTGAAAAATAAAAATTATTGTATATATTTATGGTTTACAGCAGGATGTTTTGATAGAGGTATACATTGTGAAATGATTACCACAATCAAGGCAATTATCATATCCATCTCCTCACCCGATTACCATTGGGAAGGGCTTTGGACACATTTAAGATCTATTATCTTAGCAGATTCTACCTACACAGTACACAATTGTTAAGGATAGTCACCATGATATCTAACAGAGCTCCAGAGACTTGTACCCTTCGACCCACATCCCCTGTGACCTCTGCCCCAGTGGGCAGCTTGGAGCTCAGGTATTCCCAGAAGTTGGTTCCAGCTGGGGTCTCTGCTGACTCCCACTTGCTAGCACATTTGTGTCAAGTTTCACTTGCTTCAATTTTTTATGTAAACAAAGACAATTTTTTTTGTAGCTTTTACTTAACAATACAGAAAAGCCCCTATATCCTTGTGCTGTTCTGGGGTCAATCCTTTCCAGTAAACCAGCCTCTGTAGGAATTGATTTTCCATGAAGGATAGCAAGAGCCCAGCTTCCCCAGGTAAGGCGCAGCTGCCTTTTACCTTATGAGATCAACTTTAAGATTGATGCCCAAATACCCATTCTTATCACTTATCCCAGCTCCATCCTGGTCTCTTCATGAATGATCAGGCAATCATCATCAGTATCATTTCTTAGCCCATTCTCTCAGTTTCAAGGTCAGCAAATTGTCTATTTAGATGCACTGTGGCTTAATATGGCATAATAAAGATTTGTATTAGATTACAAGTAGAATGAACTCAACTCATGTTACAAAGAGAATTCATTCACCACACTGATAGTACCTTTATTCAAGTTGTGTACTTAACCATAATAGCTAGCACTAGTATAAGTGCTTACAAACAATGAACACTATTTCAAGAGTTTTTTACATGTATGAACTCATTTATTATTATTATTTTATTTTTATTTATTTGTTTATTTTTGAGAAGGAGTCTCACTTTGTCGCCCAGGCTAGAGTGCAATGGCACAATCTTGGCCTACTACAATGTCAGTCTCCCGGATTCAAGCAAATTTCTGGCCTCATCTCCCGAGTACCTGGGATTACAGGTATGCACCACCACACCAAACTAATTTTTGTATTTTTAGTAGAGACGGGGTTTCACCATGTTGGCCAGGCTGGTCTTGAACTCCTGACCTCAAGTGATGCACCCGCCTTGGCCTCCCAATGTGCTGGGATTACAGGCATGAGCCACTGTTCCTTGCCAACTCATTTATTATTTGCAACAAACTTATGGAGTTACTATGTTTTCTATTTTCTTTAAAGATAAGGAAATTGAGGCATAGAGGATTCAAACAAATTATCTACAAATAAGTTCCAAGATGTTGCCAAAATTGCCTCTGCTGAAAGCCATTAAGTTAGACCTACCACTCTGTTCTGCATTCTAGGAGTAATCTCTGTTAGAAAACATTGAGATTCAGAGTAAAATTTTCAATTAGTGCATTATTTTAGTACTTGGAATGGTGCAATGGTCATTCCTACCTTTTTATAAGAAAATATTCTGGTGTATTTTCCTCTATAGATTATTTATTTCTTCTAAGCTAAAGCTCAGCCTAGACACAGTTACCAGTGTCCTCTGTGAACACCAGCTGGCATGTATGGCTGGTGGAGAAAGAAAAAGGAAGGAAAAAAAATCAAATTTCCTTGTCTGGACCTTGAGTTCTAGGTTAAAGGAATAAGCAAATTCTAAATCCTCAAGTGGCAGCAAATTGAGTATATGTTACACCCCTTCATGTCTTCAACAGAAGAGGCAGTATTTAGTCTCCAAGAGGCACTTGGTGTCTGATTTATGAATAAAGGTTGTGGCAGCCTCCAAGGATGATGTGTCTTCAGAAAAGAGCCCATAAATAGGATTGTCATTTAAAATAGCAGCTTTAATGGAGCCCAATAATCTAACCTTTGATCTTTGCGGCACAAATGGCTTAGCAGTTAGATTGAAGAGCCCAGGAGGGGAAAGCTGAGGCCAGCTGAAACTAGAACAGCATAGGGGAAAAAAGGAAAGAGATTCTTTTGCTCGCCTTCCCTCTGTAATTCATGTTGACCATAAATCATTAGGTTTGACATTACGTCTATTAAATGGTAATAAAACACCCCGTGTGTCAGTCAGAGTTTATCAGAGAAGCAGCTCTTCTATTCGTCTTATGAAATCAGGGATCTATTTAGAATGAGAGCTTTTAATATTTGTGGAAAAAAAAGCAAATGTTGAAAGGACCAAGGAAAACCACTATTCAGCCCTCCTGGAACACTGGAGCAAGCTGAGGCTGAGTGGATGAGTGGCTGCTTTCAGGGTGTATGGGGAGTAGGCAGGTCCAGCTGCAGAGTGGGCTGTGAAGGGCAGTGCAGGCAAAGTCTGTGGAATGCTGTCCTTTTGAGTTGTTGCTTCTTTCGCAGGTCTGCAATCAGACTTGAGGCAGTCGGACTGGGCCCTTTGTTGGTCAGGAAATCTGGCAGTTGACAAGAAGGGCAGGATAAAGAACAAAGAAAAGAGTTGTAAATCCCACTGGTCCCTTGGTAGCTCTGAGCTGCCACCTGTATCCACAATGACTTTCAGTGAGCAGTGACTGGTTTCGTTTTGGCCATCCAAATCACATCTAAATTAATTTTGTTGGCCACTCATCACCTGGAAACAAACAGGACAAGAAATTCAGGGAAATATAACTCCAGCTTAAGCAGGTTGACTGGATGCAAAGCTCCTCATCCATTGCCAAGGCAATGTTCAGAAATGGGACCAACCTCTCCTTGTGAAGCCCATTTAAAGAATATGTGGACGATAACATTCATCCTTTAAAAACATAAGGTAAGTCTGACACTTTTTTTTTTGTAACAATAGAATGATAGCTTTGCATGTAGCTATCTTTTTGCAGAGTTTCCATAATATTCTTGAAAAGTAAGACAGAACCTATCAGGGACTATTCAACTTCAACATAATGGAGAAACCAGGAAGCAAAAATGATATTAAGTATTTCTTTTTAAAAAAGATAAAGAGCATACTCAGGTGCTGCAAGTCATCTGACAACAACCAGTTTTGCTTACCTCCCTCTCCCCCGACACATACATATACACAAACACTTCACCTGAGAACAGAAACTCATTCCGATTTCTAGATGTCTCAGGCTATCCTTGTGAGAAAGCTGGCCTTTTGAAAAAGCGAGGTGTGAGGAATTGCAGGAGGCACAGGGAATTGATTCTGCTGCCTCCTGCCACGTCTTGAGACCTGATGGAGAAAAAGTGATTCTTATCTGTATTGACACTGGGCAGTGGAAGAAAATTATAGCTCTTTAAGCGAATACGTCTATTTAGCTTGTAATGAGTATATTAGTTGTGCTGTCATGTGAAAACCATCAAGGATATTTGTAGTTATGCTATTAAGACTCTTAAACATTCTAAGCAAAAAAGAATTCACTGAGTGATGAAACTGAGGTTTAGGAATGATGACACCTTCAGGTATTTTTTCATTTAGGAGTCAAATCAAATGATCACTTTTCTGTTTTGGTGTTTCTCTTCCCCAACTACTAATTTTGTTTCTCTTTGCATATTGATTTATTTTCTTCTCTAAGTTATTTAGTCCCTCTAAGCCTTCCCTTTCTCATCTTTAAAATGGAAATATAAAAAGTGCATACCTCACAAAATGATTGTGGGTATTCAGTTGATCATGTATGTACAATGCTTAGCAAAGTGGCTAGAATATAGTGAGCAGCCAAAAATATTGGCTGTCATCATCATGATCATCATCAATATCATCATCGTGGTCATCATCAATATCATCATCATGGTCATCATCAATATCATCATGATCATCATCAATATCATCATCATGGTCATCATCATCACAATTACCATTAACTCCGTCATCACCACAGTAGGCTCTGTGTGTGTTGCTCTCAAGAGAAGAGCCCAGGGACCCTCATAAGACATCTGCTTACAGACCACAGAAATTCGTCACTGATACATTTTGGCTCTGGATCCCCACTCCACACAAATCATTGGTTGAATTGTAAGCCCATGTGTTGGGGGTGGGGCCTGGTGGAAGGCGATTGGATCGTGGGTATTGTTCTAACAGTTTAGCACTATCCCCTTAGTGCTGTCTCATGATAGAGCTCTCACGAGATCTGGTGGTTTGAACGTGTGCAGCACTTCTCTCTTTGCTCTCTCTCTCTCTCCAGCTGGCCATGTGAAGATGTGCTTGCTACCCCTTTGCCTTCTGCCATCAATGTAAGTTTCCTGAGGCCTCCCCAGAAGCAGAAGCCTGTACAGTACCCGGAACTATGAGCCGATTAAACCTCTTCTTTATAAATTACCCATTTACAGGCATGCTTTATAGCAATGTGAGAATGGACTAACACAGTTACTAAAAGTAATCAGCACTAATATTAAAAAAAAGAGAGAGATTTAAAAAAATCGAGGGCCATGCATGGTGGTTCACACCTGTAATTCCAGCACTTTGGGAGGCCAAGGCAGGCAGATCATTAGGTCAGGAGATCAAGACCAACCTGGCCAACATAGTGAAACCCCATCTTTACTGAAAATACAAAAAATTAGCCAGGCGTGGAGGTGGGTGCTTGTAATTCCAGCTACTCAGAAGGCTGAGGCAGGAGAGTTGCTTGAACCCAGGAGGTGGAGGTTTCAGTGAGCTGGGATCTCACCACTGCACTCCAACCTGGGTAACAAGAGTGAAATTCCATCTCAAAAAAAAAAAAAAAAAGACAACACACAATAGCAGCTCACTGCTGCACTCCTGCCTGGGTAACAAGAGCGAAATTCCATCTTAAAAAAAAAAAAGAAATGAAAAAGAGAACACTCAATAGCTGAAGGTTTCAGGGGTTTCAGATAAGGCTAACACTGGAGTCAGAAGTCAGGTCAATACCACATTCTCCCACTTATTCTATCAAGATGGGGGCCCAGAAACTATTTCATCTCAGCATTTTATAAGGGTTCTCTGTTCTTGGGGGATAAATGCTCAATTCAAAATCCTCTTTCCTTAAGAGAAAAATATTTAATTCCCATTGAACAAAAGAAATCCTCTCTCTCTCTCTCTCTCTCTTCATCTTTCTATCTGTTGTCTACTGATCTTAATGAGTGTGCTGGAAAATATTGTCTATATTTTATTTTGTGAATTATAGGTATAAAAATATGTATCCAATATTATGCACTGTCATCAGAATTTCATTTGATAGAGGACGTTTTTCTTATGAAAGATATAAAATACAAAATAGCAGAATAGAGAAAATTTCTAGGGAAGAAAGGACTCATAGCAACCTCAATATACTGTTCATTGTACCTATTTTTCTTATCATCTTCAAAACTTATAAAAGTTTTCTAATGCCCATTGCAGACCAGTGAATTCAGAAAACTAGACAACTTGTATTAAGAAAAATTGGATTTTGGTCTTGGAACTGCCACTTTCTGACCTAACTTTTCTCAATTTTCCTTAGTTCCCTTTATTAAAACTCTTCTTATCCATCTTCTAGCATGCACGTGCGCGCACGCGCGCGCGCACACACACACACACACACACACACACACACATGCAAGAATCAACCCAAGGCTGCCAGCTCATTTCAGGGAGAGAGGCTGCTACATATTTATTCCATAACTATGCAGTTTGTCAGGTACAAGAGCATTTGACCTCTAAGTCTAAGTTTTGCCATGAATGAGATGGAAATTGGGGGAAGATAGTGGTGATTCATTGATTTCATCTGATTCTCTGAAATAGAAGAGGAAAATCTACCATAATAGCCAAGATGATTTTCAGGAAGAAGAACCGAAGTAGGAGTTGAGGAGATTTGTCCCCAAGATGCCAAAATAAAAACTAAAGTTTAAGTAACAAAAACAAATTTATTGCCTTAGTCCAGAAACAGCCAGGTTGAAGGAACCGAAATAAATTCCTTCTACGCAGAAATTTATTATGATTTTCTTACATTCTGAATGATTTGTTGTTGCTATTGTTGTTTTCCCTAAATGGGTCCTGCTCTCCTGTCCTCTAAATGAGGCAAAGGATAGTACAGAAGACACCTGGCTTTGTGTGCTGAGCCTGGCATCAATGAGGACTGGGCAATAGATTTGCCTTCTGATTTGTGGTCACAGATGAGCTTCCTTTCCTCTGTTAGGATTTGCACAAGTTTTCCCCTCTTCATATGACAGAGAGGAGGTTCTCATTCTGAAGCCATCCAGATTAGAGCAGTGACTGCACTCCCAGTGGGAAGTAGTGCTGGGTTTATGTATGACAGGACGTTCCTAGGATTTGTATCCATTTTCCTTCTGAAAAGTTATGATATAGCTTTCTAATCCTCCATGGAGTTTGCAAAGTGTTCTAAAGAAACCTTCCCTCCTTCCCTCCTTCCTTCCTTCCTCCCCTCCTTCCTTTCCCTCTCCCTCCCTCCCTTGCTTCCTCCCTCCCTTCTTCCTCCCTTTTTCCTTCCCTCCCCTCCCCTCCCCTCCCCTCCCCTCCTCTACCCTCCCTTCCCCTCCTCTCTCCTCCCCTTCTGTCCTCCATCTCCCTGCAAAATGATCACAAGGTCAAAAGTGTTTCCTAATGATTTCCAGGGCAGACATTTAAGAACGAGGCATCTGTATTAGCTACACTGACCAAGCACCAGCTCTGTGCTGAGTGCTGCTTTAACTACAACAACCTCTTATTCTTGTTGAACGACAACAACCTTCCTCATCGCATTTTAGGGATGAGGAAAGTGAGCTTGGTGTTCAAGAGCTTGAGGCGTACTCAGAGAGACAGTGCTGGAGCTAGGATCTAAGCCACACAGGTCTGGCTCCAGGTCCCAAGTGCTTGAGACGCCACAGCACAAAATGAAGTGCTAAGGTCACTTCAAGTGTGATGGAGGGAGGTATTGGAGGAAAGTGACTTGAATTATCTTGCACCACAGATGACTGACCTGTGGCTGATTACTATGCCAGGGAGATTATTGTCCTCTGTGCTGCCTCGCTACCAGGTGGTTTTTAGAGTTCCAAGTGATAAAGAGAAAGAAATCACTCTAGCAGCCAATCACACGCATTCATATGGAAACATCCCCTGTGACTCAGAGGTGCATTAGTAATGCCTGTAGCTCCAAACCAGAGGAAATGAAACTCAGAAAGTCTTGCATGGCATGGAGCATTGGAGCCTGACTACCAAGAAGTATCGTGGGGCCGGGCACGGTGGCCCATGCCTATAATCCTAGCCCTTTGGGGGGCTGAGGGGGGTGGATCATTTGAGGTCAGGATTTCAAGACCAGTCTGGCCAACATGGTGAAACCCCATCTGTACTAAAAATTCAAAAATTAGCCAGGTGACAGAGGTATGCCTGTAATCCCAGCTACTCAGGTGGCTGAGGCAGGAGAATTGCTTGAGCCTGGGAGATGGAGGTTGTGGTGAGCTGAGATTGGGCCACTGCATTCTAGTCTGGATGACAGACTGAGACCCTGTCTCAAAAAATTTTAAAAAAAAGAAGTATCATGGCAGGGAAGTTTGAAAATAGGCTGATCTATAACAGCTCAAAACTGTCAAATAGGTTCAGATTCTTTCTGGTGTGTGTGTGTGTGTGTGTGTGTGTGTGTGTGTGTGTGTGTGTTGCTATCTTCCTCTTATTGACTAGGTCCGTAGGCTGGCTCCCCTACAGTTGGCAGAATGGCTGCTCATGTTCCAGGAATTTTGTCAAAATGACAGGTGTTCTGAGTATTTCCTTTTATCAGTAAGAGAACTTTTTTAAAGGAAATTCCCAGCAGATGTTCCTTTGCATCTCATCATCGGGACTCAGGCCCAACAATAAACCAGTCACTGGCAAGGGTGGACACCGTGAGTGATTTAAACAATTCTGGGTTTACCCTTGAGCCAAGGATGCTATCACCTTCCACGAAGGGTGAATGGACTTTGGTTACAAGCCAATTTTCCTGCCTTGTGAGTTAAATAAGTTAGAAGCAAACTGTAGAATAATTCAGGAGTTCACCTTCGGCTGTCTTTCTGTTGTCGCTGTGACACAGTCTCCGTTTCCTGAAACACGCAGCTGAGGCATGTTTTACACACCAGCGGGACCTGCCCAGTGATCTGCTGCCCGCAGCCCAAGTGAGCTCTCAAAAGGCTGAATTATTTCTTTTACCCAGACCAGATCCACTTTGGACAATGAAAAATTCATTCATCATTCGAGTTGCCACAGCTATTTTTTTTTAAAGACCTACCAGGAACACTTAAAAATACTTTTCTATTGGTGTCTCTTGAGAAAACCCAGTGACTACTAGTGAATTTGGGCAGTTCTGTGCTGGATTTACACTACAGATAATTGGGAAGATTATCATGTTTTGATTCAGTGGAATTTTGGTGCCAATCTACTCTGTAGATACATACCTGGGACGCTTCTGCTTGTGTGGGATACGTCTTATGTCTCCGGCAGAACATCTTTGGGTTTTGGATTGTAATTAAGAAATGTCTAGGCACATGTGCTGTGTTCTTCTTTGAACATTTTTCATCTGTATTTCCTTTTTGTGAAGAAAAGGAGCTTGCTATGTTGCTGAGGCCACATACGCTTTTTCTGTTGTTTATTTTTTATTTTTATCTATTTATTTATTTTTGAGACAAAGTCTCACTCTGTTACCCCGGCTGGAGTGTAATGGCATGCTGCTGGCTCACTGCAACCTCTGCCTTCCTGGCTCAAATGATTCTCCTGCTTCCAGCTTCCAAGTAGCTGGGATTACAGGTGTGTGTCACCATGCCTGGCTAATGTTGGTCAGGCTGGTCTTGAACTCCTAACTTCAAGTGATCTGCCCACCTTGGCCTCCCAAAGTAATGGGATGTAGGTGTGAACCACCGTGTCCAGCCCACATGTGTTTTTTCTATCAACAATTTTTAAAAAGGGAGGGAAGGTTGTAACAAGATTGCTGAGTATTGGGTCTGCTTGGTGACTATAGCCCTTCAGTGAAAAGGGATGCATTTGATTATGGAAACATCAGGAGTTGTTCTGGAGAAACTAGTGTAAAAGCTCAACATGTGAGTTTTGCAAATGTAGCCCTTAGAATTTAAATCGGTATCATCTTTCCTACCTTTTTCTTTAGGAAAATACACCATGCATTCAGAAAGCCTCCAGTCCTTGAGTCTGCCTGCTTTCCAATTGCATATTTACTGCCTATCAACAAACTGATGGCCAGTGTCCAGCCGTAATTATCCTTGGATCTTGGTTATAATTTTATCCTGAGGCGAGGGTCTCTGCAATATCATGAATTACTCTTGGGCTCTTACAGAAGATTCTAAGATAGAAAGCTCGGATTTGGGGAATTAAATACGGTGCTGGATATTTATGTGTTTTAGAAAAGATTCTTTCCTTTCTTTAAATGTCAGCTTTTCTAGTGCATGACTTCATATTTGTTTATAGGTCATGAGCTATAAAATTTCAGCCTATGTAGCTCATACAATTTTGGTCAAATTAATTTAAAATAATGTGTTGGGTGAACATAAGAATTTAAACATAAGAATTTAAACTGAAATGTCTTTTTTCTTTTATGTTTAGAAGTAGAGAGGAAGAGCTTTTTTTTTGGTATGACATGTTAATAAATGTAATAAAGTTTATTATAATGCTGAGCAAAACCTGAGATGTATCTTGGGATCTCAAATAATCTTTGGCTTCTTTTTGAGAATAAGGTCAAGCATCAAAGAGAGACCAGACAAGAGGTACCATTGCTTCTGTTAGTCTGACCTCATGAGGAAAAACGGTGTTGGTTGGAGGATAGAGGAGTCCCCCACTAGGACCTAGAGTCAGAGAAAAAGCCTTAGGCTTCTGCTTGACAAATTTCTTAGCCCTCCATCCCTCCCTTCTCCCTTCCTTCCTTCCTGGCCTTCACCCTACATGGCTTTGTCCTCTGTCAGTGTGTTTCCAATGAGTGTATAATCCCACACTCCTTATATAGATCATTATTTAGAGGAAAATTCCAAAGTGAAAGCAGCCTCGAGCCAAGAGGCCAAGAACTATCTTTGTTATTTAAGCTAGTCTTTCATTGCTTGGACCTTGGATAAGCCACTCAACCTCTGGGTGCCAGTTGGCCCAACCACCAAATAAAGCGATTGCCTCTGGCTCTAACATGCTGTGATCTGTTTCTGTAAATAAGTGATTTAAATGCCTCCTAAGATGAAGGGAATCTGCATTTTTGCCTCAGATAGAATTATAACCTTCAGCTATAATTAGATTGATTATAGTGTTCTAACTTAACACTTGAATTCCTCAATCCCTCATATTCTACATTATTTTAAGGCTCCCTTCCACCCTAGAAATCTTTTGCAAATTGTGATTCGGGGCGGTGCAGAGGGAATGAATCATAGCGGTCTCCATTTCTGACAACGCAGCCCTGCAAGGGTTGATAGGAAGGCCATGTAGATCTAAAACGAAGATGTATCTAATACATTTGCATGTACATTGGCGTTCTGTCCTTCACTCTCTGTGGCCAGTGTGCAAGATGCAGTGACCGAGTTAGGTTTGCATTATTTGGTTCATGCTGTGGCTCGGAGACGAAACCCAAACCATGTGCACTAGAGCTGAGAAAGTTCAGAGCCTAAAAAGCAAATCCAGAGATGTTATTTGAGTGGAGGGGAGGGGGACAGGTATAAAGCCTGAGATGAGTAATGTCCATTTCACCATCTTTACTTCAATCTTGTCTTCCTTCCATGTGGCAGTATCTGTGGGGCAGGGCAGGGAATGTGTCTGCTCATACTCCCACAAGGTTCTTGTCATCACTGCCTGCACAGAACCTCACCACATCTCGATGCAACACAGCTTTCTGGGCTCTGGGCTTCACCCGTGCCTAGGAACGCTAGCCTGCATCAAGGACTGACTAGAGAACAACTTCACATTCTCCATTCTAACCTCTGGATATCTCCTCCTCAATTCTCTCCCTTGCCAATGGTCCTTCCTTCTCCTGTATTGAGCATTCATACACAAAATTTGCCTTAGAACTTCTATATCCTCAAGTTATGTTTCCCAGAGTCATTGCTGTTTTTTTTTTTTAAAAAAGATGTTCAGAAACTCTCCAAATCAACAGAAAACCACATACCACATGTTCTCACTTATAAGCAGGAGTGAAATGATGCGAATGCATGGACATGTAGAGGGGAACAACACACACTGGGTCCTACTGGAGGGTGGAGGGTGGGAAGAGGGAGAATGTCAGGAAAAATAACTAGTGAATCCTGAACTTAATACCTGGGTGATGAAATAATCTGTATTATAAACTCCCATGACTCAAGTTTGCCTATATAACAAACCTCACATGTACTCCTGAACTTAAAAGTTTTTTTTAAAAAAAAGACTGTAGAAAGAAAAAGGAACTGTTCAAATCAGGACAATTTGGAAAGCAACTGGTCTTTGAGGTATTTCTGAGGAGCAACACATCGAGTGGGGTCACTGGTCCCCCACACTTGAATTTGCATCAAAGTTAAACAGAGCCACTTTGTCCTCCCCAATTTCTGCTCTGAAAATGTTCTTTATGTCATTCAAGTCCTTTAACATTAGAAGATGTGAGAGCATGTCACGGTTAAAACTCACTTTGACAAAGATTTACTTTTTATAGCTCGGGGTACTCTAGGCCAGGTAGAATTCATTTAATTCTGTTGAGCAAAGTACCGCTTTGGGCTACCAGGTTCGATGCATTGTATATTTATAGAAATTTCCATTTACATTTGCTATAGTTTACGATTTGGCAATAAATGTTCAATGACAAATAGAATAATTATCATATGTCTACACTGTGTCAATTTGCCTCCTAGTCTACAAAAGGTACAGTCTTGTTCTACATCTAGAAGAGGTATAAGACAAAGCACAAACACACAACACAAAACTATTTTGTTTTCCAACGATTGAAATGATTTCTAGCCTCGGTATTGGCTGAGAAGAGTATATTTAGAGTATTTTTACATAAAGTGATTTCTTGTCATTGTAATTATGTTTACCTTCATAAATAAACTAAAAATGTTGTTTTTCAGATGTTTGATTAAAACAAAGCATTATCCACAGGGCTTGTAAACATTTTAAAATTATAATGTAAGAAGTGGAGCTGGCCAGGCACAGTGACTCACACCCGTAATCTCAGCACTTTGGGAGGCCAAGATGGGAGGCTCACTTGAGGTCAGGAGTTTGAGACCAGCCTGACCAACGTGTAAAGCCCTGTCTCTACCAAAAATATAAAAATTAGCCAGGCTTGGTGGCACAACCGTGTAGTAGTCCCAGCTACTCAGGAAACTGAGGTGACAGACTCACTTGAACCTGGGAGGTGAAGGTTACAGTAAGCCAAGATTATACCACTGCACCCCAAACCAGGCAACAGAATGAGACCCTTCCTCAAAAAAGAAGAAGAAGAAGAGGAAGAAGGAGAAGGAGAAGGAGAAGGAGAAGGAGAAGGAGAAGGAGAAGGAGAAGGAGAAGGAGAAGGAGAAAAAGAAGGAGAAGGAGAGAGGAGGAGGAGGAGGAGGAGGGCTAAGATGCCCAGTGAAATTGCATATGATGATATGAAAGAGCTTTGTAATTTCACATGCTCTATTGTGCCACCTGGAACACACAACACATTACAGTAAGAACTAATGAATCTAAGTACCTACAGTCATGTTTTGAATCATTCAGGCTTCTTTCTGTCCAGCCACCTAGTATCTGTGGCTGGGCCAGTGATGGGGCGTGGAGGATTTGCAGAAAAATGTTAACATAGCCAGGGATTGCTCTTCTTAGAGAGGTTTACTTGATGGCCATTGACTGGTATCTGGGTACTTTGCACTTGAGGTATTCCCTAAGTGGCAATAAGAACTCACTGTTTTTAGAACATTTATGCCCATCATATGGCTTTTGCTGAACATGTGGTTTCTTTCTGTGAACCTGGAATTTTGATATGTGATTGGCAGAGTGCCCATGTGAGCAAGTCCAGATAAAAGCCTTGGGCTTCCCTGGGCAGAACCTTGTGAACATTTTGCAGAAAAGCTCACTCTGTGTAACTCTCGTAAGAGAAGAAGAAAGAATGAGGAAGCCTGCGTATGAATTCCCCCAGACTCCCCCTGGGTCTTTGTGCCTTACAATCTGTCTGTGTTTAGAAGCATTTCGTTTGGACATTAGCCTTCTGAGGTGAAAAACTGCTAAAATGTGCAAAATATTGTGTGTGTGTGTGTGTGTGTGTGTGTGTGTGTGTGTGTTTAACTAAAAGGTTAGTTGAAATGTTGAAATCTGTAGATATTTTAAAGAGAAAGTATTCCTTTTTTTTGAGATGGAGTCTTGCTCTGTCACCCAGGCTGGAGTGCAGTGGTGCAATCTCAGCTCACTGCAACCTCCACATCCCAGGTTCAAACAATTCTTCTGCCTTAGCCTCCCGAGTAGCTGGGATTACAGGCATGTGACACCACACTCAGCTAATTTTTGTATTTTTAGTAGAGACAAGGTTTTGCCCTGTTGGCCAGGGTGGTCTCAATCTCTTGACTTTGTGATTTGCCCACCTCAGCCTCCCAAAGTGCTGGGATTGCAGGCGTGAACCACCGCACCCAGCCTATTTTTATCCCAAATTCCATTAATTATTAGTAATTACAAATAGAAGATACATTATTGTCATGTTAGGTTTATTCCACTGCAAAAATATCCATATTCAAAATGTATAATATTTGACTCCCCAGGCAGCTACCTGACCATGTGGTACCTTTGTAAAATTAGAAAAGGCACCCCTTCCTTAAAGAGTTTGACTGCCATCTTTCTGAAAAGGGTTATAATAAACACTGTGTCATTTTTCATTAGATGTAAGATGCTAGTATTGGTCAGACTTTTATTTTATGTACCACTAAGAAAAACTAATGCTGCCTACAAGATGGATTAGTTGTAAGATGCCTCCTCATTGAAGATAATTGATGAAATATAAATAAATGGAGCTTTGATAAAAGATGTGAATGTTGTCGTGTTGAGACACGCTCCTCTGCATGTGCGTGCCCTGCTAACTTCTCAGGTCTTATCTTCAATACCGTGTGCCTTTCAGAATCTTGACATTCCTTAATTTATCAAACACCTGAGCACAGAACGTAGGCACCAGGATCCGAAATCCTACTAAAAGTCGCAAGTATAATGAAACCCAGGTCACAGAGTCGAGCCTCTGTTCTGTAGCAGCCAGTACCAGGAGTGAGAACATATCCTTCGACTTGGAAGCGGGCAGTCCTGGGTCTGCAGCTTCTTAATTGTGTAGCTTTGGGCTAGTCACACCACCTGCTGAGCTGGGCTTCCTTCACCTGAGAATGGCGATCATAACATACACAGCTCAGAGCTGATTCATTAATTTTCTGGGTTCATGAAGGAGCGATCTGTGCTTAATAAATGCCAGTTCTATTTTACTCATTGGGAATCATTTCTAAACCATCCAGAAGTGTTTTATTTGCTTATCTCTAAGACACGCAGGAGAAAACAAAAAGCCTTGTGCATAAAATGTGACATTTTGAAGGTGGAACTATCTGTGCTGGCTTGAAGGTGCTGCCTCAGCTCCGGACCTACCCTTCCACACCCTGATGTCAGGGCTGGGGCTCTGCAAACTGCACCTCTGCTTTGACGGCTGCTTTCTGTTGGGCTCTGTCATTACGGGCACTAGGGAGACCTTGAGGCTAGAAGGGAAAAAGGGTCTTGCTTTTTATGACTTTCCTGTTGTTCCCCTATACCACCCCAGCAAATGGCCCTCCAGGCTGGCAGCAGTCATTGATCCCAGCTTCCACCTTCTTCCTCCTTTCCAAGACCAGCCTCAGCACAAGCTTCAATGATATCAGGATCCACTGGGCAATTTCACCTTCTCAGCATCTGGGTCTCAGCTCCCTGGAGAACTTCTTCCCAGCTCTTAGGGTTGTGGACTTTCTTTTGAATGATGGATCTTTGCTTTGCGTAGTCCTTCAAGTTTTTAGGTTCCAGTATAACTATATGTGTGTGTGTGTGTGTGTGTGTGTGTGTGTGTGTGTGTGTGTTTTCTTGAAAGTTAAATAAAACATTTTACTTAAAGAGGCCTCTGTGTACAGCAAATACTAGTGTCATTTCACTCATTCATGGCACCTTTAAGAACAAATTGCAGGTATTTTATTTGCTAACATTCAAGGCATATCAGAACATAAAACTTTCTTATTTAATGTGGAATATTTGTAGGAGGCTCTGTGTGATTTTTTCAGTAGATTCATTGAAAGTGATATTACAGAGGTTTTATGGAGGAAACACATTATTATACACATGCAGATACATCATAATCTATATTGGAATGTAGCAGAAAACTGTTTGAAATATAAAATAATAGTCCATTAGCTCTGTGAAATATAAAAATCACATAACTAAAAGAAATTTATTGGCTTAAGTGAATACTGGCACAAAGCAGGAAAAAAATGCCAAGAAAAATATTGCTAAGTAGATTCTTATCCCTTATTTGTGGTCTATAAAAGCAAATGGCAGCACTGCAGTTTAGGAAATATTGGTGACTAAAAAGCAAGTCTCAACGTAAAATTGGATGAAATAAGAACAAATGCCTTTACTTGAAAGCAAAGGAAATCAAGCAGCAGCAACAAGAAAAACCTATAAATTTCACTGAATTCTCACACAGATTGTGTTGCATATTGACAAGCCAATATTTCTGTATAAATCAGTAGGATAAAACTTGTAAAAAAAAATGGAGATACCCCAAGGTCATTCTCATGCATGCAGTAAGAGTCAGTATTTGCTTGGCTACAAGCACATGAACAAGCAGCAAGGGGAAAGACAATTCTCATAGAAACTAGCCTAAACCATAGTTTTAAGAGCTTTTCAGAAATTCCATTCCTATTTGAGCCATGGTTTCTGGCAGTGATAAATTTACATCTAATAAGAAAGTAGCCCATATTTTACCTCTGGTTATCTGGGTGGCTAATCCCTTATTTCTTATGTAAAGAAAAGCAGGCTGGGTGCAGTGGATCATGCATGTAATCCCAGTGCTGTGGGAAGCCGAGGCGGGTGGATCACCTGAGGTCAGGAGTTCCAGATCAGCCTGGTCAACAGGCTGAAAGCCCTTCTCCACTAAAAATACAAAAATTAGCCAGGCATGGTGATGAGTGCCTATAATCTCAGCTACTCAGGAGGCTGAGGCAGAAGAATCACTTGAACACATGAGACTGAGGTTGCAGTGAGCTGAGATTTTGCCATTGCACTGCAGCCTGGGTGACAAAGTGAAACTCTGCCAAAGAAAGAAGGAAGGAAGGAAGGAAGGAAGGAAAGAAGGAAGGAAGGAAGGGAGGAAGGAAGGGAGGGAGGGAGGGAGGGAGGGAGGGAAAGAAGAAAGAAAGAAGGAAAGAAAGAAAAGAAAGAAGGAAAGAAAAAGAAAGAAGAAAGAAAGAGAAAGAGAAAAAGGAAGGAAGATAATGAAAGAAAGAAAGAAAAGAAAGAAAGAAAGAAAGAAAGAAAGAA
>NW_022436942.1:84868901-84886316 GCF_009761245.1 Sapajus apella | reverse complement strand
GGGAAGGGAAGGGAAGGGAAGGAGGGGAGTGGAGGGGAGGGGAGGTTAGGGGAGAGGAGGAAGAGGAGAGGGGAGGGGAGGGGAGGGAAGGGAAGGGGGAAAGGACCTGAGAATGGAAATCATCACTCTTTTCTGTGATGTTTTACATTTCCATTTTCTGCCACCAGGGGCTAATGATATTACCATGGGCTATTAATCCACTATTCCTCTTTCCTTTCCTGTTGGGCTTTCAATAGGCTTAATTCACTAGACATGGGGCAAATATGCTGCGTTTTGGTAAAGATGAATTTTGGTTTCTGGCAAATATGATAGCTCCTTACAAAGTGAGCAGTGATCATAGACAGCGTAAGCTAGGAGGACAACACATTGCTGTCAGCTACTCCAAATTTTCTTCGATTCAGCTTCGGTACAAATACAAGCTAATGACAAGAACTCAATGTTTTGTTTTATATTTGTTGGACAGAGCATTTGAAAACAACTTTTTAATATATTTTAAGTTCTGGGGTACATGTACAAAACGAGCAGATTTGTTACATAGGTATACACGTGCCATGGTGGCTTGCTGCACCCATCCACCCGTTATCTACATTAGGTATTTCTCATAACGCTATCCCTCCCCTAGCCCCACACCCTGACGGGTCTCGGTATGTGATGTTCCCCTCCCTGTGTCCATGTGTTCTCATTGTTCAACTCCCACTTATGAGTGAGAACATGCGGTGTTTGATTTTCTGGAGAACAAATTTAAGAAGCTACTAACACAAATGTTTTCAAGGGTATTCTTCATTGATTCATTTGTTTACATAGGAGAGAGGTAAGGTTACCAGACATTTTACCTTCTTATTATCACGACATTTATGTCATACTTAATTGGTCGGTACATGGGAATATAGCTTTTGAATTTTTCTCTGTTTAGATAGGAAAATAAATTTTTCATTACATTGAAAGTTCATTTTAATTGTTTCAAGATCTATTGGCTTTATTATTGAGACTATGAATGTTTATTATAGGAAACGACATTTGGAAGACTTTGTTCACTGTAATTGGAAAGCAAGTTTGCCATCAAAGGCTGATTAAACCCAACAACTATTTCATTAAGCCACTGACTCTTCCTTTAGTTTACACAGCCAAGATAAAAGAGATTGAACAGAATCTTTTCCTCGACCCCAAGAAATGAATGACTTTCACAGGTAAAAAGTATGGACCATGTCTGACCATTTAAACAGTCAATTCACCTTCTCCATGAGACTCAGTGAATTAAGAATATTTTCAACCCCTTTCTGACTCTTCAAGACGAAAGAGGGCAATGAACCTGCCTTTTGTATAGACTTCCTGCTGCTGTTTATCATTTCAGTCCTTTAGATATGTCCTTCTGCTGTTTCTCTTTTCTGCCCCTGAGAAGCTTCCCCTGATACCTCTCACTGGAAGATTTGGTTATATGGAAGAGGGAAGGAATCTCACAGGAGATCAGTATGGTTTTGCCTTGTATAGCATGAATAGCACAGGCTATTCATGACTCATTTCCCTTTTTGTATTCTGTTGAGTGCAGAATCCAGGGACAAGTCACCTTCGCATTCTCATCTTGCACAGAAAAATGCCCTGAACATACTAAGTCGTTGGAAATAGTAACTTGAGTGTATGGCTACCCTACTACAAATTATTGCTTAGTGTCCATCTTTTAAGGGTATCATGGAAAATCAGGATTACGCGTCACCTATAATAGAACCCATCACATCCTCTGTGCTCATTTTCCAGGTCTCCTGTATCAGTGGATGGCTCTGCCTTGTATTCAGTGCCAAAAAATGGAATTCTCCAGTGAGAGTTCTCTCATCGCATGACTAAGTGCAGTCATAGTCTGCTGTCTCTACCTCATAAATGTCCTTCAATTCCAGCCTTTTGCACACTTTCGAGTTCAAACTAACCAGTCCCTCTCAATTCATCCTTTGTTCCCTTCTGGGTTTATCTCAGCACCCAAATCTGATTATAGTATTTCCTTACTTACTATCTTTCTATGGCTCACAACTTTCTTTTCTAAAATGACCTCGATTTGTCCAATAGCTAAAAAGACTTACTATGTCCCAGCCTCTGCTGACCTCTCTGGCCTCATCTCACGTGACTCTCATTCTTGAGAACCTTTGTTTGTTTGTTTTGTTTTTGCAGAGAAGCCATTGTGATTTATTTGTCAGTCCTTGAAAAGCACTGGACTTCTCATCCGGGGCCTCTGCATGTGTCATTTCTTCTTTCTGATTCGCTTTTTATAGAATGTTCTGTTACTCATTCATCAAGTTAATTTCATTTAGAAAAATTTCAGAACAAATGTCACTTCCTGAATGGATTATCATGATTATACAAATTTGTTTTGACTCTCCTGTCATATCTGTGTTCCGCTAGGTTTGATCTTATATATACCTACTGCATTATTTAATTAGTGATTAAATAACTAAATTTAGTTTCGTATTATGTATTTTCATGGCTAGAATATAATTCTTTGTCCTAGATCCTAACAGTAGGATATATATCTTACTAGATAGATAGATAGATAGAGATACATAGAGATATATTATACTATATGTATATATATATAATTCTATATATTCTATATACAGTAGGATACACATGCTGACATAAAGAAAGAACACATACACACACACAAATATAAAAACAAACATTGTTTTTATCCAGGTTCTTAATACCATAGACCATGAATTTTTATAATGTATATTCATTCTTCTGTCACTCCCTGGCCCCCGCAAACATGTGGAAGTTTGTTCTTGGCCATGGATTTTGGGTGGTAAGGAGATAAATATCATCCTTAGCCTCCAGGGGCTCATAATCATTCAACTAAATGTGCTTAAAATGAACCTTATCTGCCAATATGTGCAGATGAATTATACCTGAAACATGCTGTGGTTTGTTAGGAATGGTCTTAGGAAGTGTTGGGTTGAGAAGCTAAAATAGTATGTCAGTTTAAGTGCATTGAGAAGCAAGCCTGCTGGATCCCAGTCTCTGCCACCCCAAAATGAGACTGATCAACCTGCATGTTACTGAAGGCAGAACCATGACAGAACCTCCAAGGGCAACGTGCTGAGGTGGAATAGGGGACAGAGGAACTGGGTCTTCTCTTTCGTTCTGCACACAGCATCTGTGGGTGCATGGGTGAGTTAGGCCACACCCCTGGCCATTCTGAAATGTTTGGGAAAATGCAGTGGTACTTGTGAAGTGTCCCGCACACTGCCTTTGCTCTTGGTTAACAAATGAATGCTCATTTCTTTCCCTGCCCTTTTTCCTCATCATCAGACCCATGACTCTAGAATATTTTTATATTCCCTTCCTGCTAACTAGGCAATCAAACTTATGTCTAGGTGTGTCCTTGTGTTCTGTGCTTGTACAGAAATTTTTAGAACTCATTTATGGTGATGGAAGCTATATACATAGATTTGTAATTCATCCCATATAAGCTTTGATTGAGATTATTTTTATATGTCCTCCAATTATAGTGGAAATTGCATAAATAAACAACTCCCCTTTTATAGGTATTTATTGTTAACCCAAAATGCTCTGTTAGTGCTTTGTGGACAACAGTTTCTGATCACCTGCCTACGGAGTGTCTCCATAAATGCTGAAATGACCTCAAGAAAGAAGGAGAACTCAAAGCCAAGGGTCTGATAATCTGCAGAATATTTGGTACAAATGTTACAAGCACAGGAGGGACCTGGCTGATGGAACTACATAACATTTGCTAACTGGACTATCAGTTTACAGATATAATCATCATGTTCCAAGTCCCTCACTTCCACTGACTATTTCAGCAGAATGAAGGTATCTTCTGACATAATGTTGACTGGCATCAAAAAATTACACATGAAATTTGAAAATGTTTTAATTAATTAGTTGCTAGTTAACAACATGTATAAAGTATCTGCTATTCTGTTCTATGCTAAGCATTCCAGATTCAGTAATGAGCAAAAAATGCATAGATTCCTCTTTCTATCCTGTTCATACAGAAAGGATCTCATTCTCTCTCCAGTGTCCCAGTTTGCCTATACAATACGCTCTTCAAATATACATCACAAGATGCATCGCTGAATGTTACATAATGTTGAATGTTATACAATGTAATGTAGTTAATTTCAACAGGAATAGTTTCATCAGTTCCTCAATGCCACAGTTATTATTATGCATGACCAAATAACATCAAATCTTACAAAAACTGAAATAATTATTCCAGGAGTTAGCAGTTGTCAGGAAGATTTTCCCTCAGTAATAACTACAATCTAATCGTCCATATTTCCTCTTTAAGCCCTGTATTAGTCTGTTCTCATGCTGCCAATAAAGACATACCTGAGACTGGGTCATTTATGAAGGAGAGTTAATTGACTTACAGCTCAGCATGCTGGGGAGGCCTCACAATCATGGTGGAAGATGAAGGAAGGGCAAAGGTGTATCTTACATGTGGTCGGCAGGAAAATGTGTGCAGGGGAACTGTCCTTTATAAAACCATCATATCTCCTAAGACTTATTTATTATCATGAGAACAACACGGGAAAAGCCCACCTCCATGATTCAATTACTTCTCACCAGGTCCCTCTCATGACACATGGGGATTATGGGAGTTACAATTCAAGATGAGATTTGGGTGGGGACACAGCCAAACCATATCAAGCACTTTAATTATTTAAGTCAACTCACAATGAAAACATAACGTGATACTTGATATTCACAAAATTCAAGCTGTAAGGCCACCTCTTTCGATAGACATAAACAAAGGAAACCCAGCAAAATAATCAGCAAAGCACATTACTTACTTGCCCAGTAAGTAATCAGCAAAGCACACGGGAGCCCTGCACACAGCAAGTATTCCTGGCCCTGTCATGAGCCAGCCAACCTCCAGGGCTCTAAAAGGAGAACTTCTGTAACTTCAAGCCAACTGCACAGTGGCACAGAGCCCTTGTCTGGAGCCTCAGCTGCTTCAGGATTAGAAACAAGCAAATGGGTCCTGAGAATGGGTCTTGTGAGCAGAGAGTAAGTGAATTAAATGAATTCTTCTTGCTGAGATCGAATGTGCAAATCTGGACTGTCTGTGTGTGTGAAAAAGGAGGATGAGGTGTGATTAACAGAAGGTAAGTCAGCTGTCTATAAGTAGTATATTTTCAGGTGATTTTTAAAAGGTTGTTTTTTGCCATGTATAATTTTGTTAATAAAAAGGTTACTTGAATTAATAAAAAAGGATACCACCAAGTAAGTGAAATTTGAGCAATGAGCCGATAGGATAGTGATTCTCAGGTCACCAACTTTGGCCTGAAAATAATTTCCACTCAAATCCCAAGCCTATGTGGCTGCCATAATCCCCAAGAGCATGTAAGGACAAGGCAAAAAAATGGAACAAATGGCATCATCGCTTTTAAATGTGGTATGTCCTGGGCTGTTTCTCTGATAAGGAAAACTGCAGTGTCTTGTGTCAGACATCCATCCCACCTAATTCCCTCCCTTCTCTTGGGCCACCTGTCACAGTTATGTCCCCAGTCAGTCTTCCACATAAGCGGTCCTGCCAGTTGATACCTGAAATGGAACTGAGAGGCCAGATTCCAGATTCATTTTCCAGGAGGAGGCCTCAGTGAGCTTAGAGGACATTCACCAAAATGGTGGTTCTCTCTGCCTGGAAAACAGCATCCCAACTCTGGCTTATGTTCCACCCCAGGGTTTTGTGTGTAATGACAGAGGCCATCCATCCATTCAGGCGACACTCTGGGATCATAGAGCCCCCCTCCCACTTTTCCCTGGAGATAGTCTTGCCCATAAAGGGAACTAGATAGATCAGGACTTGAGGATTCTGTGGTGATTACAAAGCCTGGGAACCTTGCATGCAGGAGACTGGACTTATCAGTGTCCAGCACTAGAGAGAGGGCTCTGGGGAGGGAGGTGCTTCTTTCACAACCAAGGGCTCGAGGTCAGGGCAAGTCTGCATCCCCTCTCCCCTCCCTGTAACCCCTCCACACATTCTACCAGCAGTGTGACCTTGGGCAAGTTACCTACCCTCAGTTTGTCTCATCCATAAAATGGATACTTCACATGACATGTATCTCAGGGTAGATGTGAGGATGAAATTAGCCCATGTGCGGAGAATGGCTGGGTCAGTGGCTGGCATGCAGTGAGCAGTCAGTAAATTCATTTGGCAGCCAGTGTCAACCCTGCCACTCCTCTCCTGTGTCCTGTGCTTGCTCATATGTGGACGGTGCCTCTGGTTGCTGTTGCAGTGAGAATTAGCAATGAAGGATTTAGCTTCTACAAGCTCAACTTCAGGATTTTCTAGGAAAATTAGAATTTTAAAGAAGCAGTCTCCTGTGGACCCAAAATGAATGGAATATTAATTCTGCCAGATTTGTGTTAGACCTTGACTGTTACCAAGAATTTAACTTTCACATGATTGAATTTACTAATGTACAAAATAAGGTACTGATATTAACCTGTGGGATCTGCAAAGGTTCAAAAATGGAGGGGTGAAGGTCTGACAGGGTTCAGCAGACAGGCTGCGGAGTTAGAGGCAAATGCGTGCAAATTCCAGCTCAGCCAATGAGAACTATTCTCCTCTAACTTCTTGTTTCTTATCTATAAAATGAAGATAACTGTAGCCCCCTAGTTTAAACAATTATGAGGATTAAATATAATAATCTGGGTAAAATGCTTGGTGTCTGCTAAGAATTTTAGATTTGGTTCTTATCATTACATGAAATTCTATTGTATTAATCAGGCAGGATTCATTCAGCTTCAAGTAACAGAATACTTGTTTAAGCAAAATGAGCTAATTCACTGCCTCATATCTGGAATTGGTCTGAAGATTCAGCCAGGATGGGATCAAGGAGTTGGAACACTTTGGTCAGCAAACTGTTTTCCTCTCTGTATCTTCATTCTTTTGCTCTGTTCTTTCTTTATAATTTGCCTCAATCCCAAGATGGTTTTCTCCAGTTGTTGTTAAAGCTCTAGTCACATAGTCTATGAGTTTGGGTATCTCTGCAGGAGACACCATTTCTTAACCTCAACATTTAAAACCTGAAGTCTTCCATGCAGTGCTCACCAGTTATTTGCTTGGATGTCATTGCTGGCTCATTCCTGAACCACTCATCATTGACAGTAAGGTGGGAGGCTCTGATTGGCTATCCAGGATCATTAGCTTACCCCACAGCCAGGGTGGGAGTCAGCCCCACTTGATTGCATGGGTTGAATATGCTGTGGTGGTTCTCCAAAAGGAAAGGGAAAAAAATAGTGCTGTATCAGTTTGTTAGCCCTGCCATAACGAAAGAACACAGACTGGGTGTCTAAAAAAATAGAAATTTGTTTTCTCATAGTATGAAATCTTCCATAATATGGAAAGCCAAGATCAAGATGTGGACAGGGTTGGTGTCTTCAGAGGCCTCTCCCTTTGCTTCAAAGATAACTGTCTCTTCTCTTATCTTCCCATGATCTTTCCTCTGTGTGCACAGGTACCTCTGTACAAATTTCCTCTTCTTATGAGGACGCTAGTCATATTGGATTATGGCTCACCCTGAGGACTTCATTTTAAGTTAATTATTTCTTTAAAGATCATATCTTCTCGTGGGGTTATCTTTTAGGCACTGCAGGTTGGGATTTCAATATATACATTTCAGCGAGGGAGGGGGACACAATTCAGTACATAATGGCTGCTGCTGGAGGAGAGATGTTGTTCCGGAATGGAAGGTCAGGCTGGAATTGCCAACACTCAAGCTCTCACTGGTTTATCTACTCAAAGGTTGAGTTCTGTTTTGCAAAATAAGATGCGAGCTCAGCACTGGCAATCAAGGCTAGTTCCTTTTTGTGGCGCCCCCCTCTTTACTGTGGCTTCTGCTTTTCTGCCACTGTGAAGAGGAGCTGGAGGTTCAGGAGTCAGTCTTTCCATGCTTGAGCCCAGCAGAGATCTTGCTTCTGCTCAACCCACTAGCGAAAGGAGTCACAAAGCCCCACCTAACTGCAGGGAGGGCGGGCAATCATGGAGAGAAGATCGATGTTCAGTGTGCCATCTCCAAAGGTTTATAAATTATTCCACTGTAAAGACACATGCACATGTATGTTTATTGCAGCACTGTTCAAAATAGCAGACTTGGAACCAACCCAAATGCCCATCAATGATAGACTGGATAAAGAAAATGTGGCACGTATACACCATGGAATGCTATGCAGCCATATAAAAGGATGAGTTCATGTCCTTTGCAGGTACATGGATGAAACTGGAAACCGTCACTCTCAGCAAATGAACACAAGAGCAGAAAATCAAACACCATATGTTCTCACTCATATGTGGGAGTTGAACAATGAGAACACATGGACACAGGGAGGGGAACATCACACACTGGAGCCTGTTGGGGGATGTGGGGCTAAGAGAGGGATAGCATTAGGAGAAACCTAATGATGATGGGTTGATGGGTGCAGCAAACCGCCATGGCACGTGTGTACCTATGTGACAACCCTGCATGTTCTGCACATGTATCCCAGAACTTAAAGTATAATTTTTTAAAAAGACAAATTTGAATTGATTACCACATGTACTTTCTGCATGTGAAACTAGAATCATGCAAGCCTCATTGAAGACCCTTCCAAGAAGAAATCCGAGTAATTTCTCCTTGCAGCAAAGTGGCAAACCATACAAGAGGAGGTGTGATCAGAGAGCCATTAGCAAAGCCACAACCTATGAAACTCTACACCCACCACTAGCGGATCCCTGAAAGAAACACTTGGAACAATTTGTGATTTGAAAGTCCTGCGTCCCACATATCCTAAACTCAGAATATTTTATTCTGAGTTTGAGTGAGCAAGGAGGTGAGACAGGATTATAATTTTATCTCTTAGCATGTTCTTTGACATCTGCCAGTCCAGAGTTTTTCATTCTGCACATTTTTCATGACTTTCTGCCTGATTGAAAGAAGCACAGGTATTGCCTCCCACCATGATTCTTTCATCAGGGATCTGAAGTGGACAAAACTGAAGTGGCAAAGCCCTTCTGTCTAGGGATTGGTAACAGGACTCTGATATCCAGGGGATGGGTGACTTTGGTGGGCACAACTTGCCTAGCAGGTGACCTTCTCCCATTGCAAAATAATCGACATCAATCTCTCTCCCGTCTGGCCTAAGCCGTGCAGTGTAAAAGTGAATGGCTCCTTGTAGATCTGAAATAGATGTTTCCTCAGGCACACTCAAGACATTTGTCACTGAATTCTTCTTATTCTCGGGTCTGTAAGAACTGATTATGCATGTCAGATTTTTCCTCAATTCAGTGGAGTTTAGCAAAACATTCAAAGGCAGTTTAGACGTGTCTTTCCTTAGACTTGGCGTCTCCATCATGCAGCAAATGACTAAGGTCTCCTAATGACTGCCTGCAACCACGGTTATTCATCACTGCAGGGACAGGTTTTATGCACAGGGGCTCCTGCTCCTGGACTGCTGAGTGGCTGGTGCTCATGGGGGCCCTAGTGAAGGTGCCTGATGTTTAATTGCTGCATCTAAATACACCACTTGTCTTAATGACCACAGACACTGAGTTGATGTATGGTGCTTTCTGTATTCTCTGATGGTTTTAATATTTTCAAGTAAGAAAAAAATGCACAAAAGATTTATAATTGCTGGTTGTGGTTGACTGTCTTTTGCCACAGTAATTTTTTCCCATACTGGGCACATTCTCTGAAAAGGAAAATCAAGAGCTGGACACGAAATGTCAGTATGGAAGACAAACTGTGTAAGGAAATCACCTGTTGTCTTCAGGGATGTAATTGTCCCTTCTGACCCCAAAACCTGAAAACTTTCATCAGGTGGAATGGGTTGATTAGAGTGTGATAGTTAATGTCTATGCCAATTCCACTGAGCCCTGGGGTGCTCATATTGAACATCATTGTGAGTGTATCTCAAAGGAGATTTGCTGACGAGATTACCATTTGAATTAGTGGACTCAGTGAAGTGTAATATTTCCCTATATTAATTGACACCAGCCAATCCATTGAGGGCCCAAATAGAACAAAAGGCAGATAAATGACATTTTTTCTTCCCTTGTTTATTTGTGTTTTTCTGCCTGATTGCTTGACCTCAGACATTTCATTTCATCTTGTCCTGCCGTGAGCCTGGGATTTGTGCCATCAGCTTGCCCCCACTTCTCAGACCTTTGAGCTCAGACTGAATCACACCACCAGCTTTCTGGGTTCTCCAGATGGTCAGGGGAACGTTGTGGGATGTCTCATCTCTGTAACTGTGTGAGCCAGGTCCTTATTGCTGCAACACAAAACCCAAAACCTTCCATCTCCCTGTGGATCCGTCAGGGGACACCTGAGATAACTAATGAAAGGAAGAGATTGGTCACTCAATGCCTGAAGAAGAGAGGAAGAGATGGGAAATTCTAGCTGACATTCATCAGTGGCAAACTTTCCAGGCTTTACTGGTGAAATATGGGCATTGTCAATGAAGAGGACACAGGTAGTCATGCCTACCTCATGAAGGCTATGAGTGGCTTCTCTGCGCTTCTGACCTTTCCAGGACAAGCTCTGGTCACTGCCTTTTCCCAGCTGCCCATGTTGGTTCCTAGGGTGGAGGCTGAGGGTGCCACCAGGAGGTGACTGTGCTAGACTTGACTGGGGACCCTAACCCCTCCCTTCTCTGCAGCCTGCAAGGAGGTGTCAGCATCAGTCAGGAGATGAGGTGGTCAGACAGCAGTGGGGCCACAGGGGAACACAGAGCTGTCACCCCAGGGACAAGGGACTGACCGAGGGGCCAGGCCTCTGCAGTGACAAATGTCATAGCTGGTCTATTTCTTTCTGAATTGAGGGAGCCCCATGTGTCTGACTGATTCACCAGGGGAAGACAATAGACACGTTCTCAAGGTTCAATCTGCTTGAAGACGCCTGAGCCAAACCATTGAGGACACACAAAATGTATAGCCACAGCATGGGCTTTCTCTATCCAAACTTCAGTTCTAGTTTTCCTTTCGTTGATGAGTTAATTTACATTCAAATTTTAAAAATGAGATGTATTTTAAAACTCCAAGTGCAGCTCATATAGAAAATTTTCTAGCCTTATAAACTACCAGAATAACAAATGAGAAAGCCCACAGGGATTAGGCGGGCAATGTGCAAGTATGTCAGGTCTGATGGCACTGGAGCAAAGTTACCAGACAAAACTCTGCTTCTCAGGGACACTCAGCCTCAGCCACCTGCTGCCCATGTAGCCAGAGCCTGGTGTCCCAAAGGTCACCGCCCCAAGGTGCCGACAGGCAGGGCTTCAGAGCCACACTGCAGCTGCTAATCCCAGCAGCGCCGCTAACTAGCTATAGGACCTTGTCAGCTAACTTATCAGAGTCTGTTTTCTGATTTGTAGAATAGGGAAACATAACAGTGATGAGGCTGAGTCCAGGATTAAATACATTAACGCGGAGAAAGCATTTAAAACAGGGGCAATGCATTGGAAAAGATATGCAGATGTTACCTACTGCTATAGTACATTAATTTTCATTTAAAAATACCTTAAAACATGAATTCTGGCAGGGCATGGTGGTTCACACCTATAATCCCAGCACTTTGGGAGGCAGAGGAGGGCGGAACACCTGAGGTCGGGAGTTCTAGATTAGTTTGACCAACATGGAGAAAGCCCAGATTTATTAAAAATAAAATTAGCTGGGTGTGGTGGTGCATGCCTGTAATCTCAGCTACTCCAGAGGCTGGGGCAGGAGAATTGCGTGAACCTGAGAGGTGGAGATTGTGGTGAGCCGAGATCCTGCCATTGCACTCCAGCCTGGGCAACAAAAGCAAAACTCCGTCTCAAAACAAACAAAAACAAAACAAAATAAAACAAAAGAAACCATGAATTCTAATGTGAAGTCTCTTTAGATATGGACAACTAATTGAAATATATTGAATTCACATATTCATATTTATAGAGGACACATTTAATATATAATAAATTCATATATACAGTAGAGCTTGAAATATATCTATATATAATAGATATATATGAAAATATATTTAATACACGTAAGCGTAGTATATGAATATAAATGCAGTATTTGAGTCAATATACTCACATATTTACATATATTTACATTTGTTTGAACTTAATGTGCCCTATATTTGCTGTGGTCTGTGGGACACCTGTGAATAATCTCTGAAGGAAAACGTTCTTCTGTAACATGTGCTGAACCTGAGTGGGACAGGACTATCAATCACATTGTCCATAGTAGAAAGTGAACTGGTCTTCTTTGGAGATGAGCTCCATTTCCGGAAGGAGAAGCTCTGGCTTCCCCATCCTCTCCAACTCCTTCAGCACCGATTGTTCCAACAGTGATAACCTGCTCCAAAGTTTGTCCCACCATTGGCTGGCCAGTGGCCAATCACATACTCTCAATGGCATGGACCAAGATTGGGTTGTGGGCCCTGAACTGTGATGTCACAGGACCTGAAACCTGCATCCATTAAGGACTAGGACAAGGGGCAGAGGCAGAGAGAGAGGACCCACCCTGAGAAGGAAGAGACCAGGTGGGATCTGAGACAGGGAGACCCTTTCTACGTCGGTGCCTTGACGTGTGACTCTTTTGCCTCCTTGTACTCCAGGGTCACCCACGGATGAACTGCTATCACTTTCATATAACTTTGTTTTTCCTCGGGACTTGCAAATCGATCATCTCTCCCTTCTGACACAAGAGGACTTTACCTGGAAGACTGCCGCACACCTTCTAGTAACATGGGGACCCTGGGTGAATCACTTAACTTCTCTGGGCCTCAGTTTCGTCTTCTGTAAAATGTCAAGAACACCTCCCCCAACTCGACAGAGCTGTTCTCAGAATCAAAGGGGCAAATTCAGTGTATACATGAGACACTTGCCTACTGCCTGGCCCTCGATAGAAATCGTATATCTTCTAATGAGTTGCGCTCGCTTTTCCTGAAGCTTTGCCAAGCAGAAGTCTGCGTCAGAACTCACAGGCCCCACACTTGTGTCCTGTTGGAGTCTCTGACCAGGGAGAGCAGCCCTCAAATACAAATGGGAAATTCACCTCCAGCAACGACTGTTCTTCTAGGTGCTACGCAGCACTCAGGCTTGGGGAGGCAGGGGGACTACAGAGTCTTATTGGTCCATTTGACTCAGTTTCCTTATCTGTAAGTGGGGATAACAATAGTAATCATGAGAGAGATGTACATGATCTATATATCTCCCTAAATTTGCTATGGCCTGCGGGATACCTGTCAGTGTATATATACATATATATAATCATGTGAAATATCTACCTATATATATACACACTATGAGTATGAGATATGGAGATGGGACATCCCCAAGGTGCCCCCGCACCATATATACTTGTGTATATACAGTAAGCATAATCATGTGAGATAGATGCCATATAACAATAGTAATAGTTAGTATGTATGATTGTAACAACAGTAATCATGTGACAGAGGTATATAATATATACATCATATATATCACTCTCGTGATTACTAATACTATATGTGACGTGTATCTCTCTCACATAATTACTATTGTTAGTAGTTATGTATATTAACTACTACTATTGTTTATGTATATATTAGAGAGCAAAATACATGGATTAAGTAATCTAATGTTCTAATGTGCATAAAGTGCCTAGAGCCTGGCACACGGTGTTGTGTGAGTATTAGCTGTTGCTATTCTCTTATTGTATTCAGCCAGCAATTCAGTAGTGCTCATTATGATTATTCTAAACTGCAGATCTAACCTTCTGTTAAAGGTTCTTCCACAGCTCTCCATCACTCTTAGTTGGCCTGGCCCCTGTCCATCTTTCCAGCCTCATCTTACGTTAGATCCCCCTTTCCCCACAGCCACACTGGCAGGTTTTGTCTTTCCTTCAACCCTGGGCAGGAGGTCTGAGGCCCCCACCTCCCACCTTATGGAGATGACTGCTTCTCATTCTGTGTTTTGCAGCTCAGGGCTTGCCTCCTCTGGGAAGGCTTCCTTGACCCTCTAAGTTTGAATTAGATGTCCCTCATCACCCTGGACTTACTTCCACCAGAGCACTTATTGCCCATGCAGTAATTGTTCGTTTGCACACTGCCTCCCCTTAATCAGTGAGTCCATCAGCTTGTGTGCTATACCTGAGTGGATGTAGCCTACTTAGCAGGAAACTTCTCACCCAACAAGCAACATGTCTTTCTAGGATTGGTTCATTGGCTCTAGTCAGAGCTCCGGAAAGGCTTCTCTGCGATTCTTTTGGTCTTTCCTCATTGGCACGAGGTGGCTGCCACAGCTCCAAATATTTGGTCCTCCGAAAATCACCTGAAAACAGAGCAAAGGGAGGGGTTTTCTTCACACTTATCCAGCTTAAAAGAGCTGGAGTGACAGGAGGGGGAGCAGGGAGTGGAACTTCCTGGAGACTCTGCTCAGCTCTCAAGGGTCTAGAACTTCCTGAAAAATTATGGCATAACTACTCTCCAATGCCTTATCCAGGATTCAGTGCCTTTATCCCCAGTGAATTTCATATGCCTCTAAATCTATAAATGCTTTGTTATTTTATATAAAATTGTTAATGGGGGATGCAGATATCTGTATACTGAAGATAAAAGTGCCAGGCATAGTTATGAAAAACCTTTGTTGTTTAATAGATAAATAAGGGAAACTAGGAGATTGTGCAGTTCTGTTTGACTCTGGATCCCACCCAGCACTGGGAGTGTCGCTCCTCTCTTTTTAGCTATCACAGGTGTTATTGGCATAGCTCCTATCATTGCCAGGTAGGGGTGGGGCTGAGATTTCTGCCTATAGTGTTTTCTGGACACCTTCTTGCTTCCTGAAGGGACCAGAGGGTTCAGTAATGGAAGAGACACTTTCTGGCCTGACAAATCAAGATGAGGACCAAAACAGCAGAAAAGAACAAAGTCACCCTGTTGGCTTCTGCTACTCCTAATCTTCTATTTTTTTAAAAAATTATTTCCATAGGTTTTTGGGAAAAAAGGTGATACTTGGTACCTGAGTAATTTATTTAGTGGTGATTTGTGAGATTTTGGTTCACCCATCTCCCTTGCAGTGTACACTGAACCAATTTTGTCATCTTTTATCCCTCACCCCTCTCCCACCCTTTCCTCCTGAGTTACCAAAGTCCATTGTGTCATTCTTATGCTTTTGCCTCCTCATAGCTTAGCTCCCACTTATAAATGAGAACATATGATGTTTGATTTTCCATTCTTGAATTACTTCACTTAGAATAATAAATAATCTGCAATCCCATCCAGATTGCTGTGAATGCCATTAATTCATTCCTTTTTATGGCTGAGTAGTATTCCATCATATCATATATATATATATATATCAGTTTCTTTATCCACTCATTGATTGATGGGCATTTGGGTTGGCTTCACATTTTTGCAATTGTGAATTATACTGCTATAAACATGCATGAACAATTATCTTTTTCATATAATAACTTCTGAACAGCAAGTCTTCTAATTTTCTAATTAGAAGCAAATCTTCTAATTTTGGATTAATGAGTTTCAGTTTCTCATGGGAAGAGGATGCATCCTGCCTTGTTTGTGAGAATGGAGAGACCAATAACAAAGCTCAGTTTCTGTTTCACCAAATTCTACCCTTTTTCCTAAATGACCAGGAGAGTGAAGCAAACGACCTGCTGATAACCTCTACTTTGGTGGAAGAAGCATTGTGTGGCTGAAGACTAATAACAATGGTAAATTAATAATTGAATGAAATGTCACGTGTGCTCTATGAAAAAAAATATGTGTGTGGTCACATGTTGAACTAATTTGATGCATGGGTGCCTACCCCATGTAATTGTATCTAACTATTTGTTGTGAAATTGTATCTAACTATTTATTAAATTTCAAATACACTGAAAAATTGCAAGAAGTTTTTAGTGAACAATCATACACCCACCAGCACCTAAATTCTACTGTTAACATTTTATTCTACTTGCTTTATTCTACATCTGTTCATCTCTGTCAAAGGATGATGACTTGATACCTGAGATTGTGTGGTCAATCTTATTAATCATTTTTCCTTTTTGGTTTGAGATTTTGTGTCATTTTTATAATGACTTTTGACCAAATCTGTCCCTGTTCTCCTCTTCTATTTTTATCATTTTGCATTTTACATTTAATTTTTAATCCAGTGGAAATTATATTTATATAAGGAATGAGAAAAGTCTCCAACTTTTGTTTGTTTTCCTTCCCAAATTGCTAACTACTCATTCTACTTCCTATTCCAATTTAGGGCTTTGAACTTACCCAGGAATTTCTTTGCGTCCATTCCTTCTTGCCCACTGTCTCCTGCTGTGTCGCCAGAGCTGGATGCCCCAGACCCATGTGCTCAAGTGAAAGACACATCACAGCTCTGCAAAAGGAACAGGAGGGGACCAGATGTGAAACTGCAGAGCTAATGCTGGAGGCAGCAGCATCTGCCGAGAAAATTAAATCTCTCTTCTGGGTTGCAGAAGGAGGAGGCCCAGGATGTGAGAATGATAAAAACTATTCAGGCAGCTCAGGGCTTCTCCTTAGATCCTATCCCACCTGTGGTGCTTAGCTTGTATTCAGCTTCTGATCCACCTGGCTGTGCTCCAGTGCTCCTGGGCAGCCAGGTCCATACTATTCCAGGACTCACTGGGCTGAGTTGCCTGCTTCTTTCCCATCTGTTAAAACCACAGGCTTAGAATTTAGGATGGTACTGGGGGAGGAGAACTAACTTCTCTTAGGAGAAAAAAATAGGGTCCAGAACAAAGTTTTTCAGGGAGAGAAGCTGGCCATAATGAGAAAGGAAGAAGGAAAGGAAGGGAGGGGGAGAAAATACAGTGGTGCATGAGGACCTGGGTTCTGAACCATGACAATATTCATAGAAGTTACAGGATCTAGGGTGTGATAAACTATCTGAATTTTGGGTCCCCACCTGTAAATGACAATATAATTGTTCTTACCTCAAAGGGTTTGAAGGATTGAGACAATCCCTGTAAACTGCTTTACTCAATAACTAGCAATCGTAGTCACTCAAAAATCACTACTTACACACACATACACATGTACACACGTGCACATGCACATATACAGGGAAAACATAAGGAACTTTGGCTGCTGCAGGACACTGACAGGGATCCCTCATTCTTCTCATAGACAGATTCAAACTTGAACATGTCAAAATACTGAGCCCCATCAAATGACCTTCCCAGGCACTGACGTGAGCTGTCAAGTTATCTTGTGGTCCAGAAACTAAATGGGCACAGCAGGGAAAGCAGAGGGACATGGCTGAGTGAGTTTGGCTCTTTCATCCCTGCATCCTGGAAGTCTAAAAAATCAGGTCTCTTTGGTCTTTGCATCACGAGATGTCAGCAATGAAGATGACAGGCCTGGTGAGAGCAGAGGAGGAAATGAGGGAGCAGAGACCTGGGTCAGACAGACCCTGTGT